>NC_061513.1:360520856-360679131 GCF_022539505.1 Lolium rigidum | reverse complement strand
TGTGTTTTTCCTTTTTGTTTTTGTGCAGTACTTGCTTGATTTTGCACCATTCGCCATATGTTAATGGTAATCCGTCATCGACCACTCTTTGACGCGGAAGTCTCGTCACGTGGACAACCACACATGTCTCATTCACCGAAAATTTATTGTAAAGTGTGCTGGTATGTTTTCAACTATCCCTCCATTTTAAAGTAACCTTCCTTTGCGCTTATACGCCAGTTTCTTTCAACAAATTATTATGAACAGACGATCATCCTCCATCATTGTGCATGACGAATTGTTCTGCTCTCCATGTCAAGAACACACATCGTATTTGCATATCCCCAGTAGGAGGCATACTGGTCTGGCACCATTACCCTATTGTCGCAACTACCTATGACCGTATTACATCATACTATTTTCTTTTCATCATTTCTTCTGCTTACTTTTTTCTTACTCCATAACATTTTTTATTTCAAGGTGAACCCATCTGTTAATATACCATAAGAACTTCCTTAGCTTTTTTATGCGGTTTCGAACTGCTGCAACCATCTCAAACTTTTTGTGGTACTGATATGTTAGTAATAATATGACCTCCGGGTGCTTTTTTATGCTTTATCTAACCGCTGAAACCATTTTTCAATCGTAGAACTGATTTTGTTAGTACAACATGAACCTTTCAGTTATTTTTATAGATGAAACAATTTTTTAAATCCAAGAAACCATCCATAGTCGAATAACTTGACATGTCAGTTAGCATGTGAACTTCCAGCTTTTATGTGTTTCTTTTTGTTTTTTTTATCATCATAAACCGATTCATTTATGTTTTTGTTTTTTTGCGATTAGCAGGATGGGAAAATTTGATTAAAAACATGTGTATGGTGTTTGCGATTTTTAACAAATATAATGGTAATATACAGGGAGTGTTGCTGTCGATGGTGTGTTCATGTCCAGACCGCCACGTCCGCTGAGCGCTCTGCGTTTCTAATGAACAAAAGGTTACACATATGTGATATGACGTCGATAATTTATTTAAAACCAGGATGCGGTGTAGCGTCTGCTTCTTTTTCTCTATATGGCTCTTTGTCTCTCTTTTACAATGCTGCTCAGATGGTTTTTCTTTTGCTGTGGCCTCATCGTCCACCGAACAATAAGCCGAGGACTGAAAGCTCTGCTGCCACGCATCAGGCTCCTTTCTTCATCCACAACGCAAATCGTGAATATATTGTCACCCATGCCATGTTATCCTGCGTCAGCTTTTTATTGTCTGAGGGCTGCATGGACAAACCCGCCGTATACGATCCTGCATTACTATTTACGACCCGCCCGCAATCAATAGTTGATAGGAAAATTCTTCAACATTTTCTTTCGAGCGAACCTAACTTCTCATTATGTGATTGAAACGATCCCGTATTCTAATCGAGTGAGGATTATCTTTCTTGCTTTTCAAAACAGCAACCGCACACACCAGTTGTCGTTGTCATCATGAACCTTCATTATCACACACAACTTTCTTGTTTTCACCACATGTGTACTTAGCATTCCATATTCATTCGCTTTTTCTCAAACTGTGACGATTATTGCCTCCCAGAAAAATTTAAAATCGTTTTTTCCTTTAGTGTTCTTCAACTCAAACCTTTAATCTTTTTCATTCATGCCAACTCGACCACTCAAAGAACTTCACAGAGCTACTTTGATACATCACTAATAAATGAAATCTACATCGTCACGAAAATGACAAAACATATGTTCAATAGTAAATGGTACAGGCGTTTATTTTCAGCAACTTTAGACTCACTATGAGATCGGTCAGCTGATCCCAGTTCTTCTCGTTCGCCGCAGCCGCACATTGATATATCCTCCACTTTATCTCTTCAGCAATCATGACTGCTGATTCTGGCCAATTTGCTGTTATCATCAGATATCCGGGCCAGCACTTTGTTTATCCGCGACTGTGTACCAACCCGGGCCAATTAGCGAGTTACGAAACGTTGTCGAACCGCGAGATAATTCTTTTAAAGTTCAGCCATTCCGAGGTCCATAGCTCAACACAACGTAATACCAGCAACCATCATCGATGCTGCATAGTCTGAAAGAACAATGAAACATTGCAAGCTTCTCCCAAGAAGAACTCAATAATGAGTTTTATCTGGCCCTGGAAGGCATGTGGTGTAATAGATCGAGTATCATGGCGCGCAGGAAAGTGAAGGTAAATACATTGTCGTTCACCACAAACATGTACATGCAGCAGTGAATGTTTAGCTGGCTGTCAGATATCACCATTTCAGTTCACGCATAAAGTCATTTGTTCGCTTGTCTTCCTTCATCTCTTTGCATACAGGTCATGACTATGCGCTCAGGTCACCATCGGCTCTTCGTGATGATTCAGATTTGCTCAGCTCACTCAATCATCGGCGGCGGCATTGCTTTGTCAAGAAATTCCATTCTGTTGTAAATTGTTGGACCTTCACGTATTGAAGCACTATTTTCTTAAGTTCCATGCTCATTTTTGAAATCATTCATTCTTGATGATTCTCAAATTGTGTCTCTTCATCTGGGTTTTCTGCCTTGTCAGCTCATATCATGCCTGATGGACCACTATACTATTCCCTACACAAAGATCCTGTGCTCATAAAATGATGATATTTGTACTAACTTCAGATCCGTCGTGACTTATTTTAAACTCAACTTCCCACTTTTTAGTCTGATGTTTTTTGTTATACTTTGTCTACATTTTAACCCAACTTTCTTTATTCTATATTTTGCTTCTGATCGCCAAACACTAACGTTTGATACTGTGTTGTACATTTTTATTACACGTTGTTCCTCATCAAGTGAGCTTCAGTCACTTATCCAATCCTCTGCTTTTTTTGTTCATCGCTTGTCCTATTTCTCCTGCATTCATTTCTTTTATTTGATTACTCTTTTTGAGGTTAATCCAACGTACAAAAGACGAAGTAGGTCTGAAGTTATCATTTTGCTAAGTTGTTATGTGATCTGTCTTTTATGATCTGTCAAACCCAATTTTCACCAAAACGACTGATAGTAAAGCTGCATGAAGAAACCAAAGAGATGGAAGGGAATAAAAGGGCAAGGGTGCGGAGATCATCTCTCTGCGTAATCCCGGCTTCCTCTACCCTTGATCACCATGCGATTCTTCGGTTGGGGACTTCTTTTTCTTTTCTTCGTCTGTCCTCCCTTCTTCCTTCACTTCTTCCTCCGCGATGGAGCAGTACGCATACCATGGCTCGGTAGTGGGGAAGCAGGTTTTGGCGGCCGAACGGGTTTTTATTCCGTGTTTTGATTCTATGCTACCAACGCCCGTGACTATTGCTAACGTCATGAACTTCAGCTTGTCGCCATATGTTTAAACCTTTTTGTCCGTCATGAACTCACTTGTCTATAAGGATTCTGTTGTTTGCTATCCCAGTGATCATTCGTGTTATCCGTTTCTTTCCTACCGTTTTCCTTTTGTTTTGTTGTGATATGCAGGCCTGTTTGGGCTCTCATTCCACGGATCACCCACTTGCTCTTGTTCACATCCCCAATTCTATAAATGTAACGCTCTTCTTCGCTCGCACGAATCACCAACTTTCCTTCTGTCATTCCACTGATTGTGGCTACAAAAGCCCTTCCACTCCATGCCACACCCTCCTGCTATGGCAATAATCCACTTTATGGTATGTTTCTATACCAAATTTTAAAGAAAAGATAGGATGACCAAAGCTCAGCTCCATTGTCTTGCCAGGGTGCAAGACAACCATTCTGACGTTTGAGTGCAGTGATAGACTCTGCAGTACCATCAATCAAGAAAGCTGCTGATCCAAATGCTATACAGTTTGGCACCTATTGTGTCTGTAAAATATGATGTCATGTCGAATGATATTAGCAAGTTTTGTATCTTTGCTTTCTTCTGTAGTTTATAGGGCAAGATTTCTTTTATGGGGAGCTACAAATCTGCAAATACACCGATAATCAGTTTCCTTCTCACGTTCAGCTGCTGTCGTCATAACCAAGACATCCGTGCAGAATATGGAGAGACCAGATAACAAGAAGGAAACCCTCAAGGCCTTGGATGACGTTGTCAGAGCTACATGAGTAGATCCAATCTATCTTGATGATGAAGGATGGTTTTGTAGGTGTTGGAGAGCCACTGGTGGATGTAAGTTTGATCTGTCATTTACTCTACTTGAAGTATCAGAACATGCCTGATATGATTACTAAGCAACTATTTAGGTTTCTTCTAGATGTCTGATGAAAACAGATAGGCTTTTCCACTTATTCCAGTACCTGACCCTAGGCCAGTTTGCCAGTGATTGTAAATAGGACTCTAGGCTTTATGTGGACATTCTTTTTCTTTCAGGCTTATCTACTGCACCACATTTTCCCATTGTTTCTTTAGGTTTTATTGCTTTGAACCTGTTTGTTAAGATCCAACCGCATCACTTTGTTTATTGTTTCCATTCACGATTTATTCATTTTATAACACAATGGTATTGATGTCCCTATTTTTACTTCGTTCTTTGTTTCTTAATCTATTCACAAATTCGCTAGTAACAGGAATGCGAGACTTCACAGCTTCATTGATATCTCGTAACTTCTTTTGTATATGTGTTTTGTCGAATCTTCCCACCGACCTTTTTTCAAATCTTCTTCATCATTAGGCGTGAACTTTACGTGATAATTGGTCGTGAGAAACCTCACCTAAAATTTATGTTTTTTAATCAATGATGCAAGTATCGTTGATCAATCGTTCCAATAGTTCGAATTGATTATATTTATTCTTCGCATCTGTAAAGCAAGTATGAGGATTCAAGAACGTTTGACATCCCAACCTCTTTTTCTTGTAATGTGTTTGTTTAATTTTCAGATTTACCTTTTTCTTCAACTCCTTCATAAATAATGAATCACAAGATAATTTGGTCATGAACTTCCAATTGCTAAATGACATGTTTTTAATCAACATGCATCGCAACAACTGTCCACAGCTTAAATCATGATATATTTCATTCTCATCAGATATCTTATGGGTAAGAGTTTAAAAAATAAACATTATTTTCGACATTTCCTTCTTGTTTCACCTATCACTGGAAGTAGCACGAACAATAAAAGAACTGCGCAAGATAATATTAACGCAACGCTATCAGCAACCAATCATAATATCCCTCCGTTATACAAGTGATTCCACGCCTTGATAACTTCGTCTTATTTTTTCTCCTTCTTCGTCGCCAATTTTCCTTGTACTCCTTCACAAATGCTGGTGTAGTTTGCGTTTTCTTCTTGTTCTTTCCTGAAGCTCTATCTTCCGTCAGGTTGCTGTCATCATGACCCATATACAGTCATCGCCGCTTTTATATGCCTGAGTTGTCCCATATCCACGCACAGAACCAGCAAACTTTTCACCCTTGCGTGGTTCACATCTAATTATTCACTTTTTTTGTCGTTCTTTAAATCAATCTGTTGTAGCATCTTTCCCCATGGGGCATGTTTGATGCTGAGTGTCCTAGCCCCTGCGTTGCACACGGCGATTTCCTTCGTCCTCCCTTTCTTATTTAACTTTCCAGCTTCTTCATCCACGATCCTAGTGCTCCCGGGAATTTCTGTTTCATGATATCTTCATCCCTCATCTTCTGCTCATTCTTCATCCGCTCTATCTTCAAGTATCAACTCATCTCATGGTTCAGGTTTTTTCCTCTTCATCACTTCTGAATGTCATGAAAGGCGTTCTCCATAGCGTTGTCTTTGATATTTGGCTTTCAAGATGTCAGAGGGCCCACGTCATCCTTCTTTATGTGTTTCAAGAGTTTTTTAGCTGTTTGCCTTGTCTTTGAAAGAGTCTTTGAATCATATCGTATCCTACGCACGTCCATAATCTTTTGTACTCTTTCAGTTCCCTGATCATCTATGTCGTTCATTGGCATATGCGGCTTGCATTTCTTCATCTTCCTTTGATCTCCAGTCCAGGGTTTCCTCTTTCTTTTGCATAGCAGCGAAGTATTGCACATCCCGATATGGATCATTTCACCATTCATAACGCCTGTGCTCTTACTTTCGGGCCAGCGGTTAAACCAGTCCAGCCATCACCGTCAGAGTTCACCCATCCTCGCTCCTCCATCTTCGTATCCTCATTATTCCTCCGCTCGTGATCTCATTGTCCAGGCTTGTATTACGCATCTTTGAAGGCATGATAATCGTTATTTGAACGCTTCCGGCCAACTTTGTTTATACTTTAACCGTCGACCGTAGGGCAAGTGACCGTCACCGATCTAACAAGTCCATCGATCGCCATATCTCGGTCTCGCGGTTGTAATCTGTGGTCATCACCGCACCTCAGTATCAGCAACCGCTTGCATCTCATCCAGCCGATAAACAGACACGGTGATATATGGCAGAATAACTCAAGGGCGCATAAAGCTAACATTAGTTCTGGTTAATTTTTCATTCTTTCGCGTCAACAATTACTTTTTTCTACACTGCAAAAGATTTTGTAGTGTAATGAACCAAAAAGTTTAACTGTTGAAAGAGGCTTTTTTCTTTACCTGAGCTCATGCCATATCTGATTCTGCATGCCTCGAACTCACCAGCATTCAACCCACTGCGAATGATCTTGGAAGGCGATGCCATTTGACAGAAAGGATGCACAAGGCAAACAATGATCATCCCCAGTCCAACGCTGAAAGGTGTTGTGATTATTGCCGCCTGGAACCCAGCACCGCCTGCGCACCATCCATCACCCGCCTTCGGACGATACTCGTGACTGTTTTTCTTGTGCCCTTCTAATTTGATATTTCGTTATTCGCAGTTTCATTTGTTTTTGAATACGAAACATAAGATAACTCTTTATATGATACATGAACCCCGCAATCCTAACTGGAGCAAGTAACTCATAACATGGTGCATACCTCTTTCAAATTAAAATAAGATGATGACTTTTGTGTGCTGGTAAGAATCATCTGACCAAACAACAGAACTCATCCATAGTCTTTTTCTCTGCCATGCCTTTATCCAGCAGTTTCTAAATTATTTGAAGCATATTTTTTACATTAACATAAAAAGGAAATCACTCACTTTCATGATTTTACCTGCCTCCATCTCCAGTTTATGTTTTTGCTCATGATGTATGAAATTAGTCACAAATGTGGATGTCCATTAAAGATAAAAACCCTTCATCAAACGAGCGTAGCCCAGCTTTCTGTGTTGGTATGTCGATGGCGGTACGCCAGAAAACTCTCCAGTGTCGATATCCATTTCCTTTCTGTACTTGTTGTGTTAATCACCGACACGGAACGTCGCAGGATTGCACGCCTAATCAAAGCTCACGATCTTTCAAACTCGTGACAACAGGGATGGTTCAAAAATTCTGTAGTCACTTTATCCTTCAAAATCAGGGAACGTCGCCGCTCATGTCCTTATGTTTGTTCGTTGCAGCCAACTGGCTTAACTTACGTGCGAGAGTCCGTTTGAAAATTTTAGGTATTGCTTTGCCATTGCTAAGCATGGATCTGAACAGTCAATAGAAAACACATCATAATGGCAAGAACTCACAAAACAGAAAACAAAAAGAACTCATAAAACTGAAATATCTTTTTTATTTTTTTACAAGTCGCTATAAGCAGCAAACATCCCAACTTCATGTATTTTGTTAGAAACTGCTAAATCAACACAAAATAAACAGAGGATAGATTCTCACTTTCCAAACCGGTGTTATTAAAGATCGTCATCAACGCATTCAGTTGTAATCACGAAATCTGCCGAAGGACTCTTCCAATCGTCATCAATCACAAACACCACATCGTTGACTCGCATGGTTGTTTATACTATTGGGTGTAACATCGCAGGCAAGGAAGCCGCCCAACGGTGCTACCCAAATATGCACCTTCCAAAATCTGCATATGCTGTCTTTGAGTCACGACAACAAAACATTTTTCCATTTCAGAGTCATTATCAAATCCCTTTCATATCACAGAAGAAATTTTCATTTTCCATGTCTCAAAGAATTTGAACAGGCTCTCATCATCCAAATAACTCTTCCCTTCGTGTTTTCATTCTGGTAAAAATAAATTTGTTTGCTATTTTTTTTGGTTTTGCTTTTTCTTTTTCCTCCGTTTTTTGTTATGCCTTCGTCGGCATAAAGGCAGGGGGAGACTTGCAACATGTTCAGCATGCACCACAGGGTACCAATCTTATTTGACGCAACTTCTATGTGCATACCATAAAGGCGTCCATCAATGACAATGTTTTATTATTGCTTGAACCGATAACGCCAACAATCACCGCCGATCCAACCCTGCAGAACGGAGCGAAAACCAGTGATTGATGGGCTTAACAAGGTGGTATGGTCGGTTTGGCTGAATGTCCGACACGCATTGCGCTTATCACTCTCTTTCAATCTCATAATAGCCTTAACCAGCTTCTGGTCATCGATAATGTTTGCAGGTCTTCCTCGCCGACACGTTAATGTGTGCACTCTTTCCATACACATTCATAAGCAGAATGCTTCGCCGCGAGCAAAGGCTCCTTCTTGATCTTAACTCCTCATAAAAAGCTTAATAAATGTTGTAAATGCATATGCGCTTGAATGCCACCTTAACAAATGATTGCATTCTCGTGTCCTGATTGAGACTTTGCTGTTCATAATCAGCGTTCGGTTTCTGAAAGCATTTATTGTTTTATAATTACATATAAATTCGCATGTTAACCTGCAAAACAGGCCACCATGAACTTCCGAAAATCAATAAAAAATAAACATTGACTTCTTTAAAGTCATCTCAACTTTTTTCGCTGAAACCGCCGCACATAATATCGGTAAACATATCGACCAAGATTCAGATAACAAACCCAGCATCCTAAAATCAGCTGGAACTTTATCAGGATGTAGTGTTCACTAAATCCTTCCAAATCATATCAATACTCGTCAAAACGTTAGTGGAATTTATCTCAAAGAATATATGCGAAACCGAACCATCAGCAGAATGTTCCGTTGTTCGGTGGCTCCAGTCACCGTCCGTACTATGGAAGTGGCGGTGTGACTTTGGCACATGGGCAAGAGTGGATCTTATAAATGCTAGACTGATTGGAGTGCTCCTTAATCGATCTTGGTGTATGTTGTCACTTGACTATCCCCATAATCACAAGGTTTTGTAAGATCATTGTTGTGTAGCACGGCCCTCGCCCACCGTCCTGTTTCACATCGTTAGCTCAATGCAATGCCGGCAGATGCATTGTAGATTGTCGCTTTTCATGGTTGGGACTTTAATTTGTATTTGATGAAAATATCTCCTTTGGCCGCACTTTATTGGAGAACGGGTTTTTTCATAGTTAACCAACCAACGATGATTTTCATCATCATCGTTGATGTTAAAGCATCCCGCTCTTCCAGTTATCCATGTCTTCATCTGCTCTGGATTTTCTTGATCGAAATTCCTTTTTCCAACCAGCAGATATTCGCCCTTCCAGACCGAACACTGGCTGGATAAATGAAACTGCTCATCACAGCTGATATGGGACATATATATATATATATATATATATATATATATATATATATATATATATATATATATATATATATATATATATATATAGGACATATTCATGCTACACCTGGTGTAGTTACTCCCCACGTGTGTTTCACACAATCTAGGTAGTATCTATCATACCGGGAGAGTATGTACATGTAGTATGAAGTATATGTAAGAATATTTTGGTAGTATATATACTACTTTGTAGGTAGTATGTACACTTTTTACATACACTATTTTTTTACGTATAAATATGCATGTATTTTATATATATAGTGCAAACTATGGGTGTATTTAAATTTTTTTCACCAAAGTTGGTATGGAGTATCTTAGATATAGTGTACGAACATACTCAAACCAATAAAGTATGTTATATACTTCCGTATGATAGTATATGAGACGTGGGTGTAGTTACACCCAGGAGTAGGAAGTATTTATCCTATATATATATATATATATATATATATATATATATATATATATATTGTCCTAACTATATTGTTGTGTACGCTATTATGCAGAATGAAGAAGCGGAAAATGCGAATAAAGAACATCCATGATGTTGGGTTCATTGACCCACAAATCGTTAATGCATATGTGTTAGAACAACACCCCGCCGACGTGGAGCAAGACCTGTGGCTTTTTCTTACAAAGCAACGAACTCAAAAGTGATATTCTATTTCCTTTGCATTTTGGGTGAGTGTTTCTGTCTTGAGCACATTATCTTTTGTTTACTCCATGCATGGTATGTGGCTAATCGATGAGTTATGCATGACTGTGCATGTATCGTGTCCGCAGGTTCCACCGGATTCTCGCTAGTAATTCAATTTCACACCTCCACAGTTATCGTCCACGACTCTCCGAATATGGATCCAAAGCTTTGGGCCGACATGAGAAGAATGATGCGAAGTAATTATTTTCATTCATTTGCGCTCTATATCGATCGGCCTATTTCGTTCATTTCCTAATATCAAGTAACTAATAACTCTCTTGTTCATTTAATTTTCTTTGCCTCGTAGGGTTTGGAGACGGTTCGCAGATCAAAAGGTCGGTGAATTCCAAAAAGAGCTAGAATTTAAAAGGTCGATGGATCGGGGATATTCAGCCACCGGGGACCAATCTATGTGGATTCTATGTTTGTGAGATGATCCGGAGATACACCACTGAGCGGAAGCCGTTGGAAAACAACCTCAAGAGGAATAACCTCCGGAAGACGCTTAGTCCAGAAGCTCGCTTCCGACCACTTCAAGAGGAACTAGCAGGATGGTTCATGAGGGAAGTCCTCCATCCTAAAGGAGAACACTATTACGAGGACGTAGAACTGTGGATGAAGAAGTAAATTATGTATGGAAACTTGTTCAAAATTGTATATGGTCATCCGATATTGAATATATATTGTATATTCGTCTTGAATTTTCTTGGTTCTAATTTCAAATTTGTTTGAAATTGTACATTCATATGCATGTATATAGTACCATAGAATATGTGTACTGAAACTTCTTCAAAATTAAAATATAAAAGAAATAAAACAATTACAAACTAAAAAGAAACCAGATTTAGGGGGGCTAAAACCCTAAACCCGTGGAGGTCTTTAGTCGCGGTTGGCCGAGAGAACCGCGACTAAAGGTCCTCCGCCCCGACGGACTGCTGGCGGCCACGTGGACGTGCCTTTAGTCGCGGTTCGTAAGCAACCGCGACTAAAGGGGGGGCCTTTAGTCGCGCTTAATTGGTCGCGGTTGCGCAACCGCGACTAATGGCAGTTGGCAACCGCGACCAAAGGCCGTTTTTCTACCAGTGTGAGTTTGTTTTGAGTTTGGTGTGGAGGAAGTTTTCAAGGATCAAGAGAGCAGGATGATACAATATGATCAAGAAGAGTGAAAAGTCTAAGCTTGGGGATGCCCCCGTGGTTCATCCCTGCATATTTCAAGAAGTCTCAAGCATCTAAGCTTGGGGATGCCCAAGGCATCCCCTTCTTCATCGACAACTTATCAGGTCACCTCTAGTGAAACTATATTTTTATTCAGTCACATCTTATGCACTTTACTTGGAGCGTCTGTTTGCTTTTATTTTTGTTTTTGTTTGAATAAACTCGGATCCTAGCATTCTTTGTGTGGGAGAAAGACACGCTCCGTTGTTTCATATGAACACCTGGTGTTCTTAGCTTTACTTTTAATGTTCATGGCGAAGGTTGAAAGCTGCTTCGTTCATTGTTATATGGTTGGAAACGAGAAAATGCTTCATGTGCTAATTGGTATATTGTCTTGAATAATTTGATACTTGGCAATTGTTGTGCTCAAATAGATCATGCTTAAGCTCTTGCATCATGTACTTTGCACCTATTAATGAAGAACTACATAGAGCTTGTTGAAATTTGGTTTGCATGATTGGTCTCTCTAAGGTCTAGATATTTTCTGGTGAAGTGTTTGAACAACAAGGAAGACAGTGTAGAGTCTTATAATGCTTGCAATATGTTCTTATGTAAGTTTTACTGTACCGGTTCGTACTTGTGTTTGCTTTAAACAACCTTGCTAGCCAAAGCCTTGTACTGAGAGGGAATACTTCTCGTGCATCCAAAACCTTGAGCCAAAACCTATGCCATTTGTGTCCACCATACCTACCTACTATGTGGTATTTTTCTGCCATTCCAAGTTAATACTTCATGTGCTACCTTTAAACAATTCAAAAGTTATTATCTCTTATTTGTGTCAATGTTTCATAGCTCATGAGGAAGTATGTGGTGTTTTATCTTTCGATCTTGTCATTTACTTCTGACAGACTTTCACCAATGGACTAGTGGCTCATCCGCTTATCCAATAATTATGCAAAAAGAGCTGGCAATGGGGTTCCCAGCCCCAATTAATTAACTTGCATTAATGATTCTCTTCACATGCTTTGCCCTGATCAATCTGTGAGCAACTTAATTTTGCAAAAAGAAAAAGAAAAAAAAGACACTCCTCCATGGTATGAGAGTGTTGGAAGGCACCCGAGGATTCGGTTAGCCATGGCTTGAGGAAGAAAAGGTTGGGAGGAGTGTCATCTATAAATAATAAAATGCATGTGTAAACAAAAGAGAAGAGGGATGATCTACCTGGCTGGTAGAAATAACGTCCTTCATGGGAGCCGCTCTTGAAAGTCTAGTTGATAAGGTAGTTAGAGTACCCACTACCATTCGTTGACAACAACAAACACCTCTCAAAACTTTACTTTTATGCTCTCTATATGATTTCAAAACTTGAAAAGCTCTAGCACATGATTTAATCCCTGCTTCCCTCTGCGAAGGGCCTTTCTTTTACTTTATGTTGAGTCAGTTTACCTACTTCTTTCTATCTTAGAAGCAAACACTTGTGTCAACTGTGTGCATTGATTCCTACATACTTGCTTATTTGCATTCATCATATTACTTTGTGTTGACAATTATCCATGAGATATACATGTTGAAGTTGAAAGCAACTGCTGAAACTTATATCTTCCTCTGTGTTGCTTCAAAACTCTCTACTAAGAATTTATTGCTTTATGAGTTAACTCCTATGCAAGTCTTATCGATGCTTGTCTTGAAGTACTATTCATGAAAAGTCTTTGCTATATGATTCAGTTGTTTAATCATTGTCTTTACCATTGCTTCGAATCACTTCATTCACTTCATATGCTTTACAATAGTATTGATCAGGATTTTGATAACATGTCACTTCAGAAATTATCATTGTTATCGTTTACCTACTCGAGGGCGAGTAGGAACTAAGCTTGGGGATGCTTGATACGTCTCAAACGTATCTATAATTTCTTATGTTCCATGCTACTTTTATGACAATACTCACATGTTTTATACATACTTTACATCATTATTATGCATTTTCCGGCACTAACCTATTAACGAGATGCCGAAGAGCCGATTGTTGTTTTACTGCTATTTTTGGTTTCAAAAATCCTACAAAGGAAATATTCTCGGAATTGGACGAAATCAACGCCCAGGGTCTTATTTTTCCACGGAGCTTCCAGAAGACCGAAGAGCATACGAAGTGGGGCCACGAGGAGCCGCCACCATAGGGCGGCGCGGCCAAGGAGGGGCCCGCGCCACCCTATGGGGTGGGCCCCTCAAGCGCCCCCCGACTCTGCCCTTCCGCCGACTTAAACTCTCCGTCGCGAAAACCCTATTACCGAGAGCCACGATACGGAAATACTTCCAGAGACGTCGCCGCCGCCAATCCCATCTCGGGGGATTCAGGAGATCGCCTCCGGCACCCTGCCGGAGAGGGGAATCATCACGGGAGGGATCTACATCATCATGCCCGCCTCTGGATTGATGCGTGAGTAGTTCATCCTTGGACTATGGGTCCATAGCAGTAGCTAGATGGTTGTCTTCTCCTCATTGTGCTATCATGTTAGATCTTGTGAGCTGCCTATCATGATCAAGATCGTCTATTTGTAATGCTACATGTTGTGTTTGTTGGGATCCGATGAATATTGAATACTATGTCAAGTTGATTATCAATCTATCATATATATGTTGTTTATGTTCTTGCATGCTCTCCGTTGCTAGTAGAGGCTCTGGCCAAGTTGATACTTGTAACTCCAATAGGGAGTATTTATGCTCGATAGTGGGTTCATGCCTCCATTGAATGCAGGGCAGTGACAGAAAGTTCTAAGGTTGTGGATGTGCTGTTGCCACTAGGGATAAAACATCAATGCTTTGTCTAAGGATATTTGTGTTGATTACATTACGCACCATACTTAATGCAATTGTCTGTTGTTTGCAACTTAATACTGGGAGGGGTGCGGATGCTAACCTGAAGGTGGACTTTTTAGGCATAGATGCATGCTGGATAGCGGTCTATGTACTTTGTCGTAATGCCCTGATTAAATCTCATAGTAATTATCATGATATATGTATGTGCATCTCTATTTGTCAATTGCCCAACTGTAATTTGTTCACCCAACATGCTAGTTATCTTATCGGAGAGACACCACTAGTGAACTGTGGACCCCGATCCATTATTTTACATCTGAAATACAATCTACTGCAATACTTGTTCTCTACTGTTCTTCGCATACAAACATCATTTTCCACACCATACGTTTAATCCTTTGTTTTCAGCAAGCCGGTGAGATTGACAACCTCACTGTTACATTGGGGCAAAGTATTGTGATTGTGTTGTGCAGGTTCCACGTTGGCGCCGGAATCCCTGGTGTTGCGCCGCACTACACTCCGTCACCAACGACCTTCACGTGGCCCTTGACTCCTACTCGGTTCGATAACCTTGGTTTCATACCGAGGGAAAACTTGCTTCTATACGCATTGATACGTCTCAAACGTATCTATAATTTCTTATGTTCCATGCTAGTTTTATGACAATACCTACATGTTTTGTTCACACTTTATATCGTTTTGATGCATTTTCCGGAACTAACCTATTGACGAGATGCCGAAGTGCTAGTTCCTGTTTTTTGCTGTTTTTGGTTTCAGAAATCCTACAAAGGAAATATTCTCGGAATCGGACGAAATCAATGCCCAACATCTTATTTTTTCCGGAACCTTCCAGAATGTCAAAGGGGGGCCAGAGGGGATCCCTGGGGGCCCCACACGTGTGGGCGGCGCGGCCCAAAGGGGGGCGCGCCCCCCTAGTGTGAGGCGGCCCCGTGGCCCCTCCGACTCAGCCTCTTCGCCTATTTAAATCTCCCTGACCTAAAACATCGACACGGATTGACGAAACACCAGAAAACCTTCCAGAGCCGCCGCCATCGCGAAACTCAAATTCGGGGGACAAAAGTCTCTGTTCCGGCACGCCGCCGGGACGGGGAATTGCCCCCGGAAGCCATCTCCACCGCCATCTTCACCGCCATCGCTGTCTCCATGATGAGGAGGGAGTAATTCTCCCCTGGGGCTGAGGGCTCTACCGTAGCTATGTGGTTCATCTCTCTCTTTGTGATCTAGTTGTGTTACTCTGGTGATGTTATTAAAGTAGTCTATTCCTCCTCCATGATGTAATGGTGACAGTGTGTGCATCGTGTAGTTCTTGGCGTAGGCTATGATTGTGATCTCTTGTAGATTATGGAGTTAACTATTGCTATGATAGTATTGATGTGATCTATTCCCCCTTTCATAGTGTAATGGTGACAGTGTGTGCGCTATGTTAGTTCTCGATTTAAATTGCAATGATCTATTATGCACTCTAAGGTTATTTAAATATGAACATCGAATGTTGTGGAGCTTGTTAACTCCGGCATTGAGGTGCTCTTGTAGCCCTACACAATTAATGGTGTTTGTTATCCAACAAGAGAGTGTAGAAGTGGTTTTATTATGTGATCAATGTTGAGAGTGTCCACTAGTGAAAGTATGATCCCTAGGCCTTGTTTCCAAACATCGAATCTCCGTTTATTTACTGTTCTGTTGCATGTTTACTCGCTGCCATATTTTATTCAGATTGCTATTTACACTCATATACATCCATACTACATGTATTTCACTATCTCTTCGCCGAACTAGTGCACCTATACATCTGACAAGTGTATTAGGTGTGTTGGGGACACAAGAGACTTCTTGTATCGTGATTGCAGGGTTGCTTGAGAGGGATATCTTTGACCTCTTCCTCCCTGAGTTCGATAAACCTTGGGTGATCCACTTAAGGGAAACTTGCTGCTGTTCTACAAACCTCTCGCTCTTGGAGGCCCAACACTCGTCTACAGGAATAGAAGGGTGCGTAGACATCAAGCTATTTTCCGGCGCCGTTGTCGGGGAGGTAAGGTAAAAGGTATTCACATCCTCCGACTACTAAGCTATTTCCTAGCACTGTTGCCGGTGTGTGAGTGCTCGAAGCTATCTCCTTTAGATTCTGCAATTGCATCTTTTTGTTTCTTGTTTTTATTTTCACTAGTTAGGCATAATGGAAAACAACAAACATTTTGGTGAGCTTTTTAATCTTTTTCCAAAGTTAGAATTGTTTGATGCGAAAATTAAAAAACCTATGGAACCTTATTTACATGATAGTAGCAATGTTATTAGTATGAATGCAATTACTGCTAATGCTATGGAGAAGTCTAAGCTTGGGGAAGCTAGTTTTTGTGATCTTTTTAGCTTCGCATCTTTAGGGGAGAAAATTTGCTCTGATAATACTTTATCTCCCATATGCGATAACTCTAATGATGCTTGTGATATTTTAAATTCACCTACTGAAAGTATTCCATATAAAATCTGTATGAAAATTATTGAACATGTTATGGATAACCGCTATGAAGGGGATGGAGCTATCCATCCTGGAGATCATTTACTGTTTTTGCATGAATTATGCGGGTTATTCAAGTGTGCAGGTATCTCTATGGATGAAGTTAGGAAGAAACTATTCTCTATATCGCTGTCTGGTAAAGCGGCGCATTGGTATAAATTGCTGAAGAATGGGAATTCTCTTGATTGGAAGGATATTGTGCCTCTATTTTACTCTAAATTCTATCCTCCAAGTGAAATTCACAAAGACCGGACCGCATATATAATTTCTGGCCTCATGATGGAGAGAGTATTGCCCAAGCATGGGGAAGATTGAAGTCTTTAATGCTCAAATGCCCCATTCATGAGCTTCCTGGTAATATCATCATTGATAATTTCTATGCAAGACTTTCTTTTCAAGATAAAACCTTGCTGGATACTACTTGTTCTGGATCATTCACGCGCAACAAAGAAGATTTTAAAAGGGACCTTCTTGATCGGATTAAGGAGAACGCTGAAGATTGGGAGAACGACAAAGGTAAAGAGTCAGGTATAAATTATGATTATGAATGCATTGAAACCTTTATGGATACTGATAAAATTCGAAATATGAGTGCTACTTATGGTCTTGACTCTCAAGTTTTTGCAAATCTTTATAAAGCTTTTGCCTCTCATTTTGAATTGCCTAGGAAGAATTTTGATAAGTATCATGAACCTTTCAAAGACACTTGCATGGAAAATGAAATTGTTGTTAATGATTGCAATAAACATGCTTAAACTTCTGAGAATGCTATTTTCTATATGCATGTTAATTTTTGTGGAATACATAGACCTTGTGGAATTAATCAAATCAAAGATGAATATTGTATCCACCATATGAATGAAAAAACTAGAAAGTGGTCTAGGGCTCTAGATGATCTTGGTAAAAAAGTTTGTGCCCTCTATCCTTTTATTTGTGAACTTTGCCATAGAGCGGGTCATTTTAATTTTCAATGCTCCTCCAATGATAATTCGCACCCCATGAGTGCTGCAAATTTGTATTGTAATGATGAAATTACTCCTAATCAGCATGATGAACTTACTTTATTTTTGTGGTGTGAAGAGTTATCAAGAAAAATCTCTTTGTTACATATGAGTGATCTTGATATTGATGATGTCCTGCATGGGTGTTTTTCTTATTGCATTGATAATTGCCATACAAATACTTACATACAAAATATTTTAGAAGATGACACTTTGCCAAAATATGATAGGACCGCTGTGTGTTTTGAACTTATTAATGAAAAGGAGGAATCCTCCCAAGTTTCTTCTATTGTTTCTGGAAATAAATCAGGTTATGTGGAGGAGCCCCCCTTCAAGCCTCTTCCTCCTAAAGAAGGGAACGAAGAGAAGAAGAAGAAGAAGAAGAAGAAGGGAATGAAGAAGAAGAAGAAGAGGAATAAAAAGAAAGAGGTAACAGCATATCCCCGCGTGTATGAGATAACGATAGGTAACCGCAAGTATGTTGCTCCTGATGATTATTATGATAATGAATCTGAGTACAATGATCTTCCTATGCCCTTTAGCTACATTAGTGATCATGATTTGAAAGATCACACTACTTTTGATATTGCAAATCTCTGGGAAACTAATTCTGAAAATGATAATGTTAATAATTGCCATAGTATCAGTACTATCCATGCTTCTTCCCGTAATGATATAGAAAGCTCCAAGCTTGGGGATGAGGTGTTTGCAAATCCTTTTGCTACTGATCATTATATGTTTGATACATCTCCTTCTAGTAACAATGATGGTACGGTCACAGATGAACATACTGTGAAAGATAACTATTCTATTTCTTATGATGACACTGTGCCTCCAATCTTTGATAATTATTATAAAGAATGCTATGATATAGGTTATAACTATCCTTATGAAACTTGTCATAGTTATGATTGGATTGCCAAAAACAATTCCCTTAGTATGCAACTTGTTTACCATGTTCAAATTCTTGATAATAATCTTGCTCCAATTACTATTAATGAGAAGAACTCTTCTTATGCCAAAATTAATGATACTTTTATGCATATGAACCATGATAAGAATGTTTTAAGTGATGGGTATATTGTGGATTTCATCAATGATGCTACTGAAAGTTATTATGAGAGAGGGAAACATGGTAATATGCATCTTAATAATATTAAATTTCCCCTCTTTATGTTGAGAATCTTGAAGTTACTTGTGTTTTATCTTCCTATGCTTGTCACTTTGTTCTTCATGAATTCATTTGTGTACAAGATTCCTTCTCATAGGAAGTGGGTTAGGCTTAAATTTGTTTCATACTTTCCTTTTGATGCTCTCTTTTGCTTCAACTCTCATCCTTATGTGAGCATCATTAAAATTACTAAGCCCATCTTAATGGCTATAAAGAAAGCACTTCTTGGGAGATAACCCATGTTTTTATTTTGCTACTGTTTTGTTGTGTCTTGGAAGTTGTTACTACTGTAGCAACCGCTCCTTATCTTTATTTTATTGCATTGTTGTGCCAAGCAAAGTCTTTGATAGTAAGGTTGATACTAGATTTGGATTACTGCGCAGAAACAGATTTCTTACTGTAACGAAATTGAGCAGCCCCGTCTGTAGGTAATTCAGAAAATTCTGCCAATTTACGTGCGTGATCCTCAGATATGTACGCAACTTTCATTCAATTTGAGATTTTTCATCTGAGCCTGTTAAGTGCCTCTTAAAAATTCGTCTTTACGGACTGTTCTGTTTTGACAGATTCTGCTTTTTATTTCGCATTGCCTCTTTTGCTGTGTTGAATGGATTTCTTTGTTCCATTAACTTTAAATAGATTTGGGTAATGTTCAAAAGTGTTAAGAATGATTGTGTCCTTGCTGAACATGTGAATTTTTGATTATGCACTAACCCTCTAATGAGTTTGTTTTGAGTTTGGTGTGGAGGAAGTTTTCAAGGATCAAGAGAGGAGGATGATATATGATCAAGAAGAGTGAAAAGCCTAAGCTTAGGGATGCCCCCGTGGTTCATCCCTGCATACTTCAAGAAGACTCAAGCGTCTAAGCATCAACTTATCAGGTTTCTTCTATTGAAACTATATTTTTATTCCGTCACATCTTATGTGCTTTACTTGTAGCGTCTGTGTGCTTTTATTTTCGTTTTGTTATTTTCATTCTCTGAATAAATTCATGCTTGTGTGGGAGAGAGACACGCTCCGCTCGTTCATATGAACACATGTGTTCTTAGTGTTACTTTTAATGTTCATGGCGAAGGTTGAAACTGCTTCGCTTATTGTTATTTGGTTGGAAACAGAAAATGCTTCATGTGGTAATTGGTATATTATCTTGGATAATTTGATACTTGGCAATTGTTTTGCTCAATAGATCATGATTAAGTTCTTTCACCATGTAGTTTAAACCTATTAGTGGAGAACTACCGTAGAGCTTGTTGAAATTTGGTTTGCATGATTGGTCTCTCTAAGGTCTAGATATTTTCTGGTAAAAGTGTTTGAGCAACAAGGAAGACAGTGTAGAGTCTTATGATGCTTGCAATATGTTCTTATGTAAGTTTTGCTGTACCGGTTCATACTTGTGTTTGCTTCAAACAACCTTGCTATCCTAGCCTTGTACTGAGAGGGAATGCTTCTCGTGCATCCAAATCCTTGAGCCAAAAACTATGCCATTTGTGTCCACCATATCTACCTACTATGTGGTATTTCCTGCCATTCCAAGCAAATACTTCATGTGCTACCTTTAAACAATTCAAAAGCTATTATCTCTTATCTGTGTCAATGTTTTATAGTTCATGAGGAAGTATGTGGTGTTTTATCTTTCGATCTTGTCATTTACTTCGGACAGACTTTCACCAATGGACTAGTGGCATATCCGCTTATCCAATAATTTTGCAAAAAGAGCTGGCAATGGGGTTCCCAGCCCCAATTAATTAACTTTCATTAATAATTCTCTTCACATGTTTTGCTCTATTCATCGATAAGCAACTTAATTTTGCAAATAGACACTCCTCCATGGTATGTGAAATGTTGGAAGGCACCCGAGGATTCGGTTAGCCATGGCTTGAGAAAGCAAAGGTGGGGAGGAGTGTCATCTAAATAAAACTAAAATAAATAGACACTCCTTCATGGTATGTGATTGTTGGAAGGCACCCGAGGATTCGGTTAGCCATGGCTTGTGAAAGCAAAGGTTGGAAGGAGTGTCACCCAAAAATAAAAATAAACTACACTAAAGTACATGTGTAAACAAAAGGGAAGAGGGATGATCTACCATGGTGGTAGAAATAACGTCCTTCATGGGAGCCGCTCTTGAAAGTCTGGTTGATAAGGTAGTTAGAGTACCCGCTACCATTCGTTGACAACAACAAACACCTCTCAAAACTTTACTTTTATGCTCTCTATATGATTTCAAAACTTGAAAAGCTCTAGCACATGATTTAATCCATGCTTCCCTCTGCGAAGGGCCATTCTTTTACTTTATGTTGAGTCAGTTTACCTATTCTCTCTATCTTAGAAGCAAACACTTGTGTCAACTGTGTTCATTGATTCTTACATGTTTACTTATTGCACTTGTTATATTGCTTTATGTTGAAAACTATCCATGAGATATACATGTTACAAGTTGAAAGCAATTGCTGAAACTTAATCATCCTTTGTGTTGCTTCAAAACTCTCTACTAAGAATTTATTGCCTTATGAGTTAACTCCTATGCAAGTCTTATCGATGCTTGTCTTGAAAGTAATATTCATGAAAAGTCTTTGCTATATGATTCAGTTGTTTAATAATTGTCTTTACCATTGCTTCGAATCACTTCATTCATCTCATATGCCTTACATCATTATTGGATCAAGATTGTGTCGGTAGCATGTCACTTCAGAAATTATCCTTGTTATCGTTTACCTACTCAAGGGCAAGTAGGAACTAAGCTTGGGGATGCTTGATACGTCTCAAACGTATCTATAATTTCTTATGTTCCATGCTAGTTTTATGACAATACCTACATGTTTTGTTCACACTTTATATCGTTTTGATGCATTTTCCGAAACTAACCTATTGACGAGATGCCGAAGTGCCAGTTCCTGTTTTCTGCTGTTTTTGGTTTCAGAAATCCTACAAAGGAAATATTCTCGGAATCGGACGAAATCAATGCCCAACATCTTATTTTTTCCGGAACCTTCCAGAATGTCAAAGGGGGACCAGAGGGGAGCCCTGGGGGCCCCACACGTGTGGGCGGCGCGGCCCAAAGGGGGGGCGCGCCCCCTAGTGTGAGGCGGCCCCGTGGCCCCTCCGACTCCGCCTCTTCGCCTATTTAAAGCTCCCTGATCTAAAACATCGACACGGATTGACGAAACACCAGAAAACCTTCTAGAGCCGCCGCCATGGCGTAACTCAAATTTGGGGGACAGAAATCTCTGTTCCGGCACGCCGCCGGGACGGGGAATTGCCCCCGGAAGCCATCTCCACCGCCATCGCTGTCTCCATGATGAGGAGGGAGTAATTCTCCCCTGGGGCTGAGGGCTCTACCGTAGTTGTGTTACTCTGGTGATGTTATTAAAGTAGTCTATTCCTCCTCCATGATGTAATGGTGACAGTGTGTGCATCGTGTAGTTCTTGGCATAGGCTATGATTGTGATCTCTTGTAGATTATGAAGTTAACTATTGCTATGATAGTATTGATGTGATCTATTCCCCATTTCATAGTGTAATGGTGACAGTGTGTGCGCTATGTTAGTTCTCGGTTTAAATTGCAATGATCTATTATGCACTCTGTTGACACCGGTTTTGTCTCGGATAATAATTATGACTAGATAATTAAATAAATCATTTAAATGTGATTTTCTTATATAAATAATAAAAAATCTAGACATTGCACCGCCTCCAACTGTAATGGTCTAATATTGATCAAAATTTACAAAGTACGGTTAACAATAAATACTCGACCTCTGGACAAAATATATATATCAGCATCACCGAGAAAACCTTATGAAATACACTTGCACCATATTAAAGTAAATGACAATATTTTGTACAATGATGCCATCAAAAGAAATTCTACCTTATATGTGGAAATTAATATTTGCTAGCTATATGCAAGTTAAAAAGTTTGCAAACTAGCTAACTTACATGTTATTGGGCCAGATACATTACCAAAAGCAGTACATGATGTATTACTCAGCTAGTGCATGCGTGTTGCATGGATAGACGGCAACTCTGCACCATCAAATATTAATGTTGGACTAATCATTCAGTTCAGCCGGTGCCCATTCTTACAGACTAGACTTTTTAGGCAAATACTAAAGGCCCATGATCAATTTGCATGGCCGCATCCACTTTTCATCAAGTCAAAAAGAAAGAACCCGTGCAGACCAAGCCTACAGGGTGGAGTGAGTGGGGACTTTGCTACCTGCTGCTGCCGCGTGCCGACTGCTGCTTTTCTTTTCCTTTTTTCTTTTCTTTTCTTAATATGAAGAAAAAAATGATGAATATTTAACGGAGGCAAGTACTCCTGCTTCAACCTTTCGTTTATCAGCTCCACTACAAAGAGATAAATTAGCGAATCTCCACTACAAAGAGATAAATTAGCGAATCTCCACTACATTTGTAACAAACACATCAAAGGGCTTCTAGCCCTCTTGAAACGGCCACGCTCCCACGTCCGCATGCACGATCTCCACGACGCGGGAGTCGGCGCAACTGGCCGCACGTACGGAGCCGCGTGAGGCAACCAGCCTCTATAAATAGGCAGACCAGATGGCTAATTCAGGGGATCGCTCCACATAATCCAATCGACAGACTCCATATTTCCCCGATTCTCTGATCCCTCATTCATCCATCGCTCCAAGCATCCGTTTTCATTATACGCTCAACCACATACACGCATAAAAGCGCTGCTGCTTGGCCGCCACCGCCGGCCAGCCGCAGCCCTTGCACACGCAAGGAGAAGACTCGGAGGACATCAGCTTGAAGGTGAGAATATGATCCTTTCTTTGCTCCTTGGCTGGTCACGTTGACACAAGCCATGGAATTTCTCCTCCTAATCTCTAGTTTGGTCATATTGACACAACTAGGGATTTCTCTTCCTAAATTGTTACCTCTCATATTGCATTCTTTCTATGATCCTAAAACTATTGGCTCTTATTTTGGTCACATTGACACAAAACAAGTTGCTCTGAAAACACATACTACTAAATCGCTGCTCTTGGTATGGTCACATTGACACAAACCAAGTTGCTTTAAATCCATATAATCAAGAAACAAATGGCTCTTGGTTTGGTTACATTGACACAAACCAAGCCGCTCAAAATACATATGTTATTAAAACCATGCTCTTGTTTTGGTCATATTGACACAATGCAAGTTGCTTTAAATCCTTATAATCATGAAATAATTAGCGCTTGTTTTGGTCACATTGACACAAGACAAGTTGCTCTAAAAGTACATACTACTAAATCATTGCTCTTGGTTTGGTCACATTGACACAAACCAAGTTACTTTAAATCCATATAACCATCCACACCCATATGATAAGAAATTTTGCCTCTTGTTTTGGTCATATCGACACAAACCAAGTTGATATAAAATACACATATCACTAAAACAAATGGCTCTTGGTTTGGTTACATTGACACAAACCAAGTCGCCCAAAATACATATGTTACTAAAATTATGCTCTTGTTTTGGTCACATTGACACAAAACAAGTTGCTATAAAATTACATGTTAAAATCATGCCCTTGGTTTGGTTATATTGACATAAGCCAAGTTGCTCAAATTCATATCATATTAAATATTTGGCTCTTGTTTTGTTCATATTGACACAAAACAAGTCGCTAGAAAATCAAATAGGGGTAAAATCAAGTACTTGGTTTGGTCACATTGACATGAACCAAGTAGCTTTAAATCAATATCCTCTAAAATAAATATATATTGGCTCTTGGTTTGGTCACATTGACACAAACCAAGGTGCTATAAATCTACCATATATACGATAAAAAAACACGCTCTTGGTTTGGTCACATTGACACAAGCCAAGGTGCTCTAAATTAAAATGCTACTAAATTACGCCTTTGGTTTAGTCATATTGACATAAGCTAAAAAGCTTTAAATTCCCATATATTGTCCAATAAATTAAACTACCAAATATTAAATCTTGGTACAGTTCAAAACGTACCACAAAGTCTGGCTAGCTAAGTCTCTGAAATAGATGGATCTAGTCTAGAACAAAATGATAGAAAACACTCTGCGCGAGCTATACTGCTCCAAAAGGTCATGTCTGAAAATTCATATGTCGCCATAAATCTGCCTCCAAAATCGATGGGCAGCCCATATTGAAATCCCCTGGCACATGCTTTAACATGCACGCAGGGCTAAAACCAAACAAACTTGCATGTGATCATTAACTTGCATCGTCCATGCTGAAAGAGATTTAAAAATTAAACTCGTGCATGCCCTAGTGGCATGCAAACTGAATAATACTATATATCCGTTAGCACTAGCCAAAATATGAAGGTTAGCTGCATATAGCTATCACCTCATGCATGTAGAGAGTCGTATATGTTCTAGACCAAAACTACATGCGGTATTCTAGATACAACTTTAGTCGGCAAACTAAGAAGCAAATGACCTTACAATAATTGAACAATATATTCCATCTAAGCCGATTAAACATCACCCGGGTACTGCCATGCACAATATCAAGGGCAAAGGCAAAATCAGTGAAGAAGGACCTCCAGCCGAGACCAGGACGAAAAACAAGGCTATGCCGTTCTGGTCGGCTCCTCCGGTGGGGTGGATCAAACTCAACACTGATGCCTCTTTCATTGGCGCTGAGAATCCTGGGGGTGCCGGGGCTGTTGTCAGAAACAGCGAGGGTCTGTTTGTCATGGCTGCCTGCTCGCCGATCGTCAAATGCCATGATGGGGAAGATGCTGAAGCTAAAGCAGCTCTTCTGGGAACCAAAATGATACAAGGGTTGGGTTTTACCAAGGTTATTCTGGAGACTGATTGTGCTGCAGTGGTATCGGCGCTGAACTGCACCGACATCGACAGGTCAAGGCAGTGGAGCACTTACGAGGAGACAAAGACACTTCTGAAGACCTTCAAGGAAGTGAAGATTGTACACACGAAGAGAGAGGGCAACAAAGTGGCGGACGCCCTTGCCAACCTGGCTAGATCGGCTGGAAGCTGCACCTGGCGTGACCATTTGCCAGATTGTATTTCTTACCTGTTATCTATTGATTCCCCTGTAAACAGTGATCCCTCTATGGTTATTTAAACTCTCTTTTACGCAAAAAAAAAAAAAAAAAAAAAAAATTGTATCCAATGCATGCATACTTCTTGTACTTCTAATATTAGTGCAAGTAAAAATATGACACATATGTCACCAAACAAACAATATGAAATCATGTGATAATTCAAAGAAGATCAAATGCTCCCCCAAGTACGGCGGCGTCGACGACAGCGAGGAGGACTTAGATTTTCTACTTTTATATTCTGTAATAGTCATAAGATGCAATCCTTTGTAATAGATATGTTGGAATTCTTAATCAGGGGTTTTCTCTTCGGAGATGTAATTAACAGTTCTTTTATGCATATGTAAGAGTTCTGGAAATAAAGTACTCGCAATTCTTGATTTGTTGTCATTTATACTTGCGTAACTTTAAATTTATATACTATCTGTCTCTATGACATGGACGCGCATTAGCTATTTTTGTCGCCGTCATTTTCCCGTCATCAGATTCTGGCACGCCCGGTGGGACTTATTTCTCCCCTCATCTTTGAATTCCAACAAATGATTACAACATATGATTTCCAAAAAAAAATCAAAGAAGTGAAGAAATCTCTTTATGCAAGAAAGCTAATACATAGTTTTCTTTATATGAAGGAATGACGGACACAAACCAGACGCAATTGACCAAAATTTGCTTCGGGTCATTTTGGGTTGATGTGCCACTCAATGCTAATAATAGTGGCACTGATCGTTTGCACACGAGTATGGAGTCCTCAAGTGAAATCAAAAGTACCGAGGTGGATGCAACCAATCCTGAAGTCAAGTGTGTCCTTCCTGCTCTAAAAGGAATAGAAACTAACATGTTGGCTGCAGTAAACGCACAAGAAATAGAAGTTCCTGATCTCACCATGCAAGGCGGTGACATGCCAAATTCATTCCCGCCTCGCTACTCCGATATGTGGGAGCCAAAACAACATACTACACTGGCAAAATGTTCAGCCAAGAAGCAGATAAGGTCAGCCGAAAAGGCAATATCTCTTGACAAAGTCACTTCATCTCCTAAGGAGGGATTTGTTCTGGTGCTGTCAAAGTTAGCTAAAAGAAGAATGAGAGCTACAGCCAAAGTATCAAAAGCTACTCCACATGAAAAAAACGTGAGTGTGCACAAGACTGTTGCCTCTGATTCGGTTCCTCCTGATTTTGCAAAGGCACCATATGTCGAGCCAACAAATCAGCAGGCTCCGCTTATGTTCAGTGGTACATCACTTGAGGAGTGGCCTGTTCTTGCAAAAAGAACAACTCCACTGAAGATAGCTTTGCCGACGCAGCCATTTTCGGCTCCGGTGACTCCAAGGAGACATGAACCAACTTCTTCATCTACATCGACTAAGGTCTTGGTGCAGCTTACTTCATCCAAACTGGAGGTGGGCGCATCAACGAACAAGGTTCTGCAAGAAGGCGTGGAGGAACAAGTGCAACAGAGCACGGGGCCATCACCAACCGAACACGAACAAGAAAAAGCGTCGATGAAGGGGCGCACTCGTGTCCTTTCAACAGCCAATCATAATATGGTATATGTTGAAAATGCATATGCTTGCGGCGTTGTGACTACAACTCCAGCATCATATATGAAAAGGAAAGCTAAACAAGTGGGGCAATCACCCTACCAGCAACCCAAGAACAAGGAAAACTTTGCAATTTCGTACAAATCTGAATCTTTGCTACTTGTTTGCAAAGAAAACATGGTGCATAAACACTATAGCAAGCAACCTAGGAAAAGTGGTGACAAAACGGCCATATCGCCACCCACCTCGCCTTTTGTAGGCCGAAGACCCATAACTTCAGAAAATGAATTCCAATTTGTTTGTCTTGAGTTTATTCCTCCAATGGACCATAAACATGGCAGAAAATGCTCCAAAGATATGTACAAGCACTCGCTTGAATGCAGAAAAGTATGCTTCACCTCCCATGACCGTGATGCTGGTCATGTGGACCTGGGAGTGGCGTTTTCAAATCCGCTTTCATCTTCACCACATGTTGTACGAGAATCCATTGAGGGTTCTTATTATCCAAAGCGGCATCAACATCACAGAAAAAATGACTGCTGTATCAACCTCCGCAGAGTTATTGTCAGCAAGGTTCGTGTCCAATTCTCGAAGAACATGGATACCAACATTTCAGATCATCATTTCCACATCAGCAAGGGTGGTTTGAGGATCCAAACGACGGTGACTAGAAAACCTTCAACGGTTGTTGCATTCATCCGATTCATTTGGAAAAAATATCTTAGCAAAGCCAAGCATCGTGTTGTTGGCCTCGACTGTGAGTATACAAGATACATTCACAGAAAAGAGCGTCGGAAGCTTCCGCTTGAGGAGCAAGCTGCTCTCTCAAACCAAGAGCCCCGACGCAGACTGCTGTTTTACAACTTTGTGTAGGTAAACATTGCTTAGTTTACCAGCTATATCAAGCTCATGCCATGAGTTATGTCCCTCCACTCCTACGTTGGTTCCTTGCCAATGACACAATCCAATTCGTGGGAGCTGCCATTGGCAATGACATAAAAAAGCTCGAGTTTTATAACCTCAGTGTCACAAATGCTGTCGACTTACAACAACTTGGTATCAGGTTTCGTAACCGCAGAGAAGGCCAATTGGTGTCCCTGGAGAAGCTAGCAAAGAAGGTGGCCCAAATAAATCTTAACAAAGACAAGAATGTCAGTGTTAGTATGTGGGAGATGCCCATCTTGAGCCATGAGCAGATCAAGTATGCATGCATAGATGCGTACGCGAGCTTCGAAGTTTTCAGGCGGCATTCCAATATCACTGGTTATCTTAGGTCTCATTGAAATATTTGAACTTGGGTTCAAAGGGGTTGCAGAGTACCAAAATGTACAAAGCAATGAAACAAAAACAATGTATTATGATACCTCTCTCTATCCATCATTGTGTGATAGGCTGATAGCAGGGTGCACCTTGCATATTAGAATGTCAACTGTTTCATGTAAAATGATCAAATAGTGAGCAAGACCATTTAGAGCATCTCATTATGATCCAGGAATAACTAACGTAAAATGCCAGATGCTAAAACACTGGCATGCGAACCTTAAAAAAAGTTTCTAGGATCATTTAGCATGAATTATAAGGTTCATACCAATTTTATCTATGAGATGTGAGCCTTTTACGTCAGATAAAAAAGGGTGTCCCGATATTCTGTAATGTGAATAAGTCATCCGCTAAAATAGGTACAAATTTCCTAGGCCTCTACCTCCTTTTGGTTCAACACAAAATTGAACTACTAGCTATGAAGGAGTCACATCAGTATAAGAAAATAATAATACTAATAAAACAATCATGTGGCGAAAATTACCTTGTCAAACAAATATGACGAGTAGTTGCCTATGTCCTTATACGATAATAGAGTTTTGAATATGATCTAGAAAATAGGATTTGAAATTTTCACTGGTCCGTCTTTATGTGACGGTAGGGGGCAACCTGTGCCATTCGAAAAGGTGTTATCCCAGGAACAACTTAAGGCTCTACATGAAGACCAAGTTCTAAAAGAAAAGAAGCATGTGTTAGGATATGAAATGTGCATGGCATCGGCTGAATATATGGCAACCAGCCCACGTTCGATGATTTGGAGCAAATAAACATTGAGACATGTTCGCTTGGACTTACGAAGAGAAGCCAGGACTAAACCCGGAGGGAGCTGTGCATCGCTTCGCTGTACAAGGCGCCGCGCAAGCAAAACAAGCACAAACAAAGTATTGGCCTAAAATACTTCAAAAAAAAAAATAGAAGCTGAGGTACACAAACTCATAGCTGCACGGTTCATTAGAGAAGTCAAATATCCCACATGGATCTTTAGTATTGTACCTGTCAAAAAGAAAAATGGTCTAACACGTATAAAGCATGTCCCAAATATGATTTTCCACTACCGATTTGTGAAATATTAGTCGATGCCACTATGGGGCAGGAAACATTTTCTTTCATGGATGGTTATTCCAGTTACAATCAAATATAAAATTGTGCTGGAAGATAAAGCGCTGACAACGTTCCGCATACCTAAAGCTATATTTTGTAATAAATTTATGCCTTTTTTTCTTAAAAAATGCCGGAGCAACGTATCAGCTAGCCATGGCAATTATTTTAGACAGGTTGTTGTATGATATTGTCGAAAGTTATATAGATGACATAGTTGTAAAATCAAAGTGCGAGCGAGATCACTTAAAAGATCTTGAAGTGGATTTTGAGCACCTTCATCAACATAATCTAAAAATGAATCCAGTGAAATGTGCATTTGAAGTTACCTCCTAAAATAAAAAAATCCTTGGTCTTGTGGTTAAAAATCATGGTATGAGGCTGATCCAAGTAAAATAAAAGGGATTGTTAAAATGCCACCACTCATAAACCTACACAAATTAAAAAGCATGCAAGGCCACCTATCATATATTAGGAGGTTCATCTCTAATTTATCAGGGAGATGCAAACCTTTATCACACCTCATGAAGAAATGCGTCCCTTTTGAATGGGATCAAGCATGCCAAAGTGCATTCTTTGAAATTAAAAGATACTTAATAGATCCTCCTGTATTAGATGCACTGGTTAAAGATCGTCCATGCATTGATTATATATATACCGGAGTTATATGTACTTTGTTATGTGCATTCTTAGCACTAAATAATGTGGAAGAAAGGTACCCTCATATTATGGTACTTGTAGCCTTGTTGGACCTGCATCCAATTACCCGTATATGGAAAATTTATATCTCATACTACTGAGTGCATAACACAATCAGTTGTGACACGATATGTTACAACAAACTACATATGCAATTGTTTTGAGAGTAGATACCTTCAAATATATCTCAAACAAGCCGATACTTCTAGTGAGATTAGCTAAATGAGCAACCCACTCAGCAATTTTTTTCATCCATCACATACATACGTAAGGCCATATAAAGCCCAAGCGTTAGCTAATTTCTAAGCTGCATATCTATTAACCAACTTACGGCAACTACTAAATGAGGAGGAACGTAAGATTCTACGAAATACTCGCTGAACAAAAAGAGGTGACGGTGTAGCTGAAAACAATGAGCTATCTTTGCTAGAATGACGTCTTAATTTACAAAGAGTTACTACTCAAAAAATAAATCAGAAGGAGAATCAATAAAACTATGTCTTGATAAATTAGAAAGAATCAGTGGGAAACTATCTCAAGCCTTGCAAAATTTGGGGGCATACCAAGCCATGATGTCTGGAGCTTTCGACAACCATGTTAAATGAATGTTGTTTTCCAAAAGAAGGTCTAGTGCTCGTTGTTATTCACCCCATGAGTATGACAAGGCGGATAAAAGGGAAATTCGTACCCAAATGGGAACGTCCTTTCGTTGTAAAAGATGTTTATTCTAGCAGCGATCACAAAATCATTCTACCAGACACGTATTCTCCGTCACCCGTAAATGGGAAATTCCTTAAGCGTTACTACGCTTGAGTAAGCACAAAGAAAAATCACTCCTAGCATTCACGAGTCTAAACTGATTGCAAAAATCCAAATATAAAAGAAAAATTACTCCTAGCATTCATGAGTCTAAACTGATTGCAAAAATCTAAATAAATAAAAAATCACTCCTAGCATTCACAAGTCTAAACTGATTGCAAAATCCAGATACGTTTCATGAGTATAAACTGGAACGCGAATAAATAAAACTATTCCGTTGCTTCAGAAATATAAATTGAAGCGCAAAATAGAAACAAAGCTTATTCCTAGCATTCATGAGTATAAACTGATTGCGCCAAAAAAATACTCCTAGCATTCACGAGTATAAACTGATTGCGCCAAAAAAAAAAAACTCATAGCATTCACGAGTATAAACTGATTGCGCAAAAAGGAATACTCCTACATTTATGAGCTTAAAATGATTGCGTAAAAAAACACTCCATCGCTTCATGAGTATAAGAAGTGCAAATAAATAAAACTATTCCATTGCTTCGTAAGTATAAATTGAAGCGCAAAATAAAAATAAAGCTTGCTCCAAATTTTATGAGTATAAACTATGATGATACTATAAGCTACTCCAACATCTTAAGAGTATAAACTGTGATGATATTAAACTATACTCTAAAATCTTACGAGTATAAACAATGGAAAAAATAGTACTCCAAAATCATACGAGTATAAATTATGATGATACACTCCAAATCCTTATGAGTATAAACTATGGCATCAATATACAAAATTTCCTAACTCTAGATATGAGTACTACTAAAATAAATAGTATGAGCTGATGTCTTATAATCTGCTAGCACTCCAAGGCGTTGAAATTAAAAACTACAAGTCTGGTGTTCATCAGAAATAAATGAAAGAAGTACTTCACTGTCAGATGAGTATAAACTGTTGGAAGTATCTAAAATTTGCTCCAATGCTATAGGAGCCTAAACTACTGGCATCACATAAAAATATTTTGATTACTTGAAAATGCTCTAATGCTCCATGAGCTAAAATTGTAAGCCAAAATTTCTACACAAATGCAAGATTAAACTGCTCGAATGCTATACGAGCCTAAACTACAAGGGTCATGGAAATTTTTAATTACCTAAAAATGTCAAGAGAAATTTCCTCTGAGATGAAATATTAAATTTGCTGAATGGCTTGATGAGCTAAAACAGCAAAAAAAAAAACATTTCTTTCCCTCCTTCATAGAAAAGATGGAATATTATATTACTCCGGAATTTCATAAGTCAAAGTAGAAATGTCAAGTTTAGTAATGGCTGATATTAAAAAAAAATACTCCAACATCTTACGAGTATAAACTCTGATGATATCGAACAAACTATTCTCCAAAATCTTACGAGTATAAACTGTGATGATATTAAATTATACTCCAAAATCTTACAGGTATAAGTTGTGATGATATTAAACTATACATCTTATGAGTATAAACAATAAAGAAAATTTACTCCAACATCTCACTAGTATAAACCGTGATGACCTTATAAAATCCATGCCCTCACAAGTATAAACTGGGGCACTAAAAAATATACTCCAATAACTTATGAGTATAAACTGTGTCGTAAAAAATACTCCCACCCTCACGAGTATAAACTGGGGCACAAAATAAAATATAAATTCATAATGTATACTCCAATATCTTATGAGTATGAACTGTGTCGTGTAAAAAAAGCTCCAACCCTCACGAGCATAAACTGGGGCACAAAGTAAAATATAAGTTCATACTCCATACCCTCACGAGTATAAACTGGGGCAAAAAAATAAAATATAAGTTCATACTCTATACCCTCAAGAGTATAAACTGCGACACACAAACATATAATTTACTCCAATAATTTACGGGTATAAACTGTGACATACATTTTAAAAAAAACTACTCCATACTCTCAAGAGTATAAACTGTGGCATAGATAAAAGAAAATGACTGTAATATCTCACGAGTATAAACTGTGACATGCATTGAAAAAAACTACTCCATGCCCTCACGAGTATAAACTGGGGCAAAGATAAATGAAAATTCCTCCACGCCATCACGAGCGTAAACTGGGGCAAAGATAAAAGAAAATTACTCCACGCCATCACGAGTATAAACTGGAGCAAAGATAAATGAAAATTCCTCCATGCCATCACGAGCGTAAACTGGGGCAAATACAAAAGAAAATTACTCCACCTTATCACAGGTATAAACTGGGGCAAATATAGAAGAAAATTACTCCACAATCTCACGAGTATAAAGTGGGGCGCAAAAAATATATAAATTCATAATATATACTCCAATAGTTTATGAGTCTAAACGGGCTCAAAATAAAATGTAAGTTTATAATACATACTCCCATACTTATGAATCTAAATTGTGTCAGATAAAAAAAAATACTCCACAGTATCGCGAGTATAAACTGGGGCAAACAAGAAGAAAGAATTTTGTTTGGTCACACTACATTCTATGCTATGTTAGTGATGATACAAACAAGAAGAAATAACCATACTTCACTCGGTTATTCTACACGTTGACATATTGCTACATGGCGCTAGTAATAATACAAGTGACCTAATGAAATATGTTCATATAGAAACACTAGTCTCTCATACAAAACTAGTGGATAAGGATAGGTGTTAAAATCATATTGCACCATCAAGTTGCATGCATATATTCAATGAAAAGTCAGCATGCTCACAAATCAACATATACTCTTATTTGGTCACACTACATGATATGCTATGTTAGTGACGATGCAAACAAGAATAAATAACCATACTTCACTCAGTTATGTTACACGTGGGTATATTGCTACAGGGTGCTAGTGATAACACATGTGAGGTCAAGGTTAGTAAAATTCTCATATGGCATACCTACCCAAGAAATGTAGGGTAAAATGGTGCCTAGCCAAATCAACTTGCATTTCATACTAACCATCATGCTACTAATATAATGAAGTTGAGTAGAAATTAAACTTGTTGCATGTTAAAAATATAGCATGCACCATATAATAAATCATGGTACAATTTAAAATGTACAACAAAGTCTAGCTAGGTGGATCGCTGAAATAGATTTATGTAGTCTAGAATACAAAATGAAATAAGTTCTTCGTACGAGCTATCATGCTCCAAATGTCAATTCGAAAGTCTGCATATATACCTGCTGCTATAAAGTTCCTGAAAATGGATTAGCTCCCCCATATGAATACCCCCCTTCGTCCAACTTAACATGTACGTAGGGTCAAATAAACTCAGATTGTAATCCGCTAAAAAAAAGAGAGAGATCGAAAGTTAACTTAGAACACATAAATCATCTACTTGGATGGATGTTGGTAAAAGCAACATTCATGCACTCGCCTGCATCTGAAGTAAAACAAGATCTGCACTTCCGCAGAAGTTACTGGCTTTAGGTCTAACAAAGAAAAAAAATGAAATCAGAAAAGTTCAGATAAATTGAAAAAAAACACGTGCCATTGATAAGATGATGGCTACACATACCCAAAAGACAACGGAATCTGTTCGATAGTGAAGGTGGATTAAAATCGCCTGAGCAGCGCAGTAAATGAAAGGGAGAAGCTATGAGGATATATCAGATTAGAAATAGATACGCGTGAGGTCGTGCTAAACCAATAACACCAAATTTGTTGGCCAACATGTTGCTACAATATCGGCAATAGTTAGTAGAACCATACAACTGATTTTCAAACCTTGGCTTCTTATCCTTTAGAGTCTCAATTAATTTTCAAAGTGATGACTACATAAAGAATATTACCATCTTCCAAAAAAAAAACGCTATTTTTCGAGAAAAAATAGACGCTTTTGAACATTCTATATAAAAATATATATACATATAGTTTCGAGCTCCGGATCCGAATCATTAAAACATTCGCATCCAGATCTCGAGGGGCATCTGTTGACACCGGTTTTGTCTCGGATAATAATTATGACTAGATAATTAAATAAATCATTTAAATGTGATTTTCTTATATAAATAATAAAAAATCTAGACATTGCACCGCCTCCAACTGTAATGGTCTAATATTGATCAAAATTTACAAAGTACGGTTAACAATAAATACTCGACCTCTGGACAAAATATATATATCAGCATCACCGAGAAAACCTTATGAAATACACTTGCACCATATTAAAGTAAATGACAATATTTTGTACAATGATGCCATCAAAAGAAATTCTACCTTATATGTGGAAATTAATATTTGCTAGCTATATGCAAGTTAAAAAGTTTGCAAACTAGCTAACTTACATGTTATTGGGCCAGATACATTACCAAAAGCAGTACATGATGTATTACTCAGCTAGTGCATGCGTGTTGCATGGATAGACGGCAACTCTGCACCATCAAATATTAATGTTGGACTAATCATTCAGTTCAGCCGGTGCCCATTCTTACAGACTAGACTTTTTAGGCAAATACTAAAGGCCCATGATCAATTTGCATGGCCGCATCCACTTTTCATCAAGTCAAAAAGAAAGAACCCGTGCAGACCAAGCCTACAGGGTGGAGTGAGTGGGGACTTTGCTACCTGCTGCTGCCGCGTGCCGACTGCTGCTTTTCTTTTCCTTTTTTCTTTTCTTTTCTTAATATGAAGAAAAAAATGATGAATATTTAACGGAGGCAAGTACTCCTGCTTCAACCTTTCGTTTATCAGCTCCACTACAAAGAGATAAATTAGCGAATCTCCACTACAAAGAGATAAATTAGCGAATCTCCACTACATTTGTAACAAACACATCAAAGGGCTTCTAGCCCTCTTGAAACGGCCACGCTCCCACGTCCGCATGCACGATCTCCACGACGCGGGAGTCGGCGCAACTGGCCGCACGTACGGAGCCGCGTGAGGCAACCAGCCTCTATAAATAGGCAGACCAGATGGCTAATTCAGGGGATCGCTCCACATAATCCAATCGACAGACTCCATATTTCCCCGATTCTCTGATCCCTCATTCATCCATCGCTCCAAGCATCCGTTTTCATTATACGCTCAACCACATACACGCATAAAAGCGCTGCTGCTTGGCCGCCACCGCCGGCCAGCCGCAGCCCTTGCACACGCAAGGAGAAGACTCGGAGGACATCAGCTTGAAGGTGAGAATATGATCCTTTCTTTGCTCCTTGGCTGGTCACGTTGACACAAGCCATGGAATTTCTCCTCCTAATCTCTAGTTTGGTCATATTGACACAACTAGGGATTTCTCTTCCTAAATTGTTACCTCTCATATTGCATTCTTTCTATGATCCTAAAACTATTGGCTCTTATTTTGGTCACATTGACACAAAACAAGTTGCTCTGAAAACACATACTACTAAATCGCTGCTCTTGGTATGGTCACATTGACACAAACCAAGTTGCTTTAAATCCATATAATCAAGAAACAAATGGCTCTTGGTTTGGTTACATTGACACAAACCAAGCCGCTCAAAATACATATGTTATTAAAACCATGCTCTTGTTTTGGTCATATTGACACAATGCAAGTTGCTTTAAATCCATATAATCATGAAATAATTAGCGCTTGTTTTGGTCACATTGACACAAGACAAGTTGCTCTAAAAGTACATACTACTAAATCATTGCTCTTGGTTTGGTCACATTGACACAAACCAAGTTACTTTAAATCCATATAACCATCCACACCCATATGATAAGAAATTTTGCCTCTTGTTTTGGTCATATCGACACAAACCAAGTTGATATAAAATACACATATCACTAAAACAAATGGCTCTTGGTTTGGTTACATTGACACAAACCAAGTCGCCCAAAATACATATGTTACTAAAATTATGCTCTTGTTTTGGTCACATTGACACAAAACAAGTTGCTATAAAATTACATGTTAAAATCATGCCCTTGGTTTGGTTATATTGACATAAGCCAAGTTGCTCAAATTCATATCATATTAAATATTTGGCTCTTGTTTTGTTCATATTGACACAAAACAAGTCGCTAGAAAATCAAATAGGGGTAAAATCAAGTACTTGGTTTGGTCACATTGACATGAACCAAGTAGCTTTAAATCAATATCCTCTAAAATAAATATATATTGGCTCTTGGTTTGGTCACATTGACACAAACCAAGGTGCTATAAATCTACCATATATACGATAAAAAAACACGCTCTTGGTTTGGTCACATTGACACAAGCCAAGGTGCTCTAAATTAAAATGCTACTAAATTACGCCTTTGGTTTAGTCATATTGACATAAGCTAAAAAGCTTTAAATTCCCATATATTGTCCAATAAATTAAACTACCAAATATTAAATCTTGGTACAGTTCAAAACGTACCACAAAGTCTGGCTAGCTAAGTCTCTGAAATAGATGGATCTAGTCTAGAACAAAATGATAGAAAACACTCGCGCGAGCTATACTCGCTCCAAAAGGTCATGTCTGAAAATTCATATGTCGCCATAAATCTGCCTCCAAAATCGATGGGCAGCCCATATTGAAATCCCCTGGCACATGCTTTAACATGCACGCAGGGCTAAAACCAAACAAACTTGCATGTGATCATTAACTTGCATCGTCCATGCTGAAAGAGATTTAAAAATTAAACTGTGCATGCCCTAGTGGCATGCAAACTGAATAATACTATATATCCGTTAGCACTAGCCAAAATATGAAGGTTAGCTGCATATAGCTATCACCTCATGCATGTAGAGAGTCGTATATGTTCTAGACCAAAACTACATGCGGTATTCTAGATACAACTTTAGTCGGCAAACTAAGAAGCAAATGACCTTACAATAATTGAACAATATATTCCATCTAAGCCGATTAAATAAAATTGTATCCAATGCATGCATACTTCTTGTACTTCTAATATTAGTGCAAGTAAAAATATGACACATATGTCACCAAACAAACAATATGAAATCATGTGATAATTCAAAGAAGATCAAATGCTCCCCCAAGCACGGCGGCGTCGACGACAGCGAGGAGGACTTAGATTTTCTACTTTTATATTTTGTAATAGTCATAAGATGCAATCCTTTGTAATAGATATGTTGGAATTCTTAATCAGGGGTTTTCTCTTCGGAGATGTAATTAACAGTTGTTTTATGCATATGTAAGAGTTCTGGAAATAAAGTACTCGCAATTCTTGATTTGTTGTCATTTATACTTGCGCAACTTTAAATTTATATACTATCTGTCTCTATGACGTGGACGCGCATTAGCTATTTTTGTCGCCGCCATTTTCCCGTCATCACACTCTAAGGTTATTTAAATATGAACATCGAATGTTGTGGAGCTTGTTAACTCCGGCATTGAGGTGCTCTTGTAGCCCTACACAATTAATGGTGTTTGTCATCCAACAAGAGAGTGTAGAGTGGTTTTATTATGTGATCAATGTTGAGAGTGTCCACTAGTGAAAGTATGATCCCTAGGCCTTGTTTCCAAACATCGAATCTCCGTTTATTTACTATTCTGTTGCATGTTTACTCGCTGCCATATTTTATTCAGATTGCTATTTACACTCATATACATCCATACTACCTGTATTTCACTATCTCTTCGCCGAACTAGTGCACCTATACATCTGACAAGTGTATTAGGTGTGTTGGGGACACAAGAGACTTCTTGTATCGTGATTGCAGGGTTGCTTGAGAGGGATATATTTGACCTCTTCCTACCTGAGTTCGATAAACCTTGGGTGATCCACTTAAGGGAAACTTGCTGCTGTTCTACAAACCTCTGCTCTTGCAGGCCCAACACTGTCTACAGGAATAGAAGCGTGCGTAGACATCATGGAGTCACAAGTATCAACTTGGCCAGAGCCTCTACTAGCAACGGAGAGCATGCAAGAACATAAACAACACATATATGATAGATTGATAATCAACTTGACATAGTATTCAATATTCATCGGATCCCAATAAACGCAACATGTAGCATTACAAATAGACGATCTTGATCATGATAGGCAGCTCACAAGATCTAAACATGATAGCACAAGAGGAGAAGACAACCATCTAGCTACTGCTATGGACCCATAGTCCAAGGATGAACTACTCACGCATCAGTCTGGAGGCGGGCATGGTGATGTAGAGCCCTCCGGTGATGATTTCCCTCTCCGGCAGGGTGCCGGAGGCGATCTCCTGAATCCCCCGAGATGGGATTGGCGGCGGCGGTGTCTCTGGAACTTTTATCGTATCGTGGCTCTCGGTGATAGGGTTTTCGCGACAAAGGGAATTTATAGGCGAAGGGGCAATGTCGGTGGAGTCCCGAGGGGCCCACACCATAGTGGGGCGCGCCCCCCTCCTTGGCCGCGCCGCCAGGTGGGGTGGCCCCCTCGTGGGCCCTCTCCGTCTCTCCTTCGGTGTTCTGGAACCCTCCGAGGAAAATAGGAAGTTCGGCTTTTGTTTCGTCCAATTCCGAGAATATTTCCTGTGTAGGATTTCTGAAACCAAAAACAGCGAGAAAACGAGAACTCGGCGCTTCGGCATCTTGTTAATAGGTTAGTGCCGGAAAATGCATCAAAATGATATAAAGTGTATATAAAACATGTGAGTATTGTCATATAACTAGCATGGAACATAAGAAATTATAGATACGTTTGAGACGTATCAGCTGCCATGATGCTTGTGGTGGTGGTTAGTGGAGGATGGAAGAAGGTGGGAGTGTGCGAAGAAAATGGTCGCGGCTGGCCAGTTATAAAGGACATGGCATTGGATGCCCGTGCGGAGGCCGGAGCACTATGAAGGAAATGTCATTAGATGCCCGCAAGGAGGCCGAAGAGCTGACATTGATGAAGCCAAGCGACTAGCACAGGCGGCGGCCAGCGCATGAGTCAACCTACCTCCATTGATGGCTAGAGGAAGAAGGCCGTTGGGTCGCTGCCAAGCGGGGCATTCACCCACGTGGGATGGCACGAGAGGACTGATAGGTCGCACAGACATATTGGTCTGTTTGGGTCGTGTCGCTAGCTGTCTCGCGGACTGGTTCGAACGCGTCCGAAAGAGAAGAGATGGAGACGGGGTAAGTGAGTGGGTACGAGAAGTTAATAAGTTAAGAAGTATAAGGGAACTACCTCCCTAATCTTAGCACCTAAGTAGCTAGAGTCCTTTCATAGTCTCTCTAGCCAGTCAAGTACCTCTGCAGATAGAGTTAGTGATAAGTTAGACTACGAGTTGAGTTTATTTGCAGTTTTACCTCATTATAAAGTAGGGGGTTGTGCTGATCTTCTGTAGAAAGTTGTGTGTAATTCTATAGACATGCCTTGGACCCGCAAATGTTTATGTTGTACCACTTTGCGGGATGTAATACCAGTGGAACGGTGTTTCATTGGTGTTATGTCAACGACTTGCATACTATACCATGAAGTGGTATCCTGGGTGACCACAGTGGCGGCCTCCTGGCAACACATCATGCGGCTCGATCTGGGTCCATCACTAGGCTCGTCTGAGTAGGAAGAGGTCAGCCCGCTCCCTCCGATCGCCGGGAGTCGACCGGCGGCGTGGGTATTGTTGGTTCGGCCGGAATAATGGCGGCGGTCCTAGGGTTCCAACTTGCCTCAAGATGATGATCTGCCGGAGGCGTGTCCCCGTCAACTTGGCTAGAGTGACGTGTTCTGGAAGGTGATGTCTACGCACGCTTCTATTCCTGTAGACAGTGTTGGGCCTCCAAGAGCAGAGGTTTGTAGAACAGCAGCAAGTTTCCCTTAAGTGAATCACCCAAGGTTTATCGAACTCAGGGAGGTAGAGGTCAAAGATATCCCTCTCAAGCAACCCTGCAATTACAATACTAGAAGTCTCTTGTGTCCCCAACACACCTAATACACTTGTCAGATGTATAGGTGCACTAGTTCGGCGAAGAGATAGTGAAATACAAGTATAATGGATGATTGTAAGTAGTAATTGCAATCTGAAATAAAGATGGCAGCAAGCAAACATGTAACAGAACTTGTTGGAAACGGTGTTTCAATGCTTAGAAACAAGGCCTAGGGATCCTAATTTCACTAGTGGACACTCTCAACATTGCAATCATAATTGAATATAAATAAGCACTTCATCATACTACTCTCCTGTTGAATAAAGAACTCAAATTCATTGGGCAAGTGTGCAAAAGCACACCTCAAAGGCGTATTCCCAAGTACTAATAAACACCCCACACTCGTCACCGTGAGCATTCATAGGAGGTACTAACACACCACAATTCATAAGGGAGTTACACACGGCGCACACACTCGTCACCATTACACCGAGGTCACGAGTAACTCCAAAGTTCACATAATAAAACACTTGAATAGAATATGACATCTAGATTGCAAAGCCTATGATCACATAGATGAACAAATAAGTGCTACTCTCAAACACTCTCTTGTTGGATAACAAACACCATTCATTGTGTAGGGCTACAAGAGCACACCTCTAGCCGGAGTAAACAAGCTCCACAACATCCGGAGTTCATATTAAAGTAACCTCTAGAGTGCATAATAGACCGTTGCAATTTAGACCGAGTACTAACATAGCATACACACTCGTCAACAATAGCTATGAAAGGGGGAATAGATCGCATCAATACTATCATAGTAATAGTTAACTTCATAATCTACAAGAGATTGCAATCATAACCTACGCCAAGTACTACATGATGCACACACTCGTCAACATTACATCATGGAGGAGGAATAGACTACTTTAATAACATCACTAGAGTAGCACATAGATTAATAGTGATACAAAGCTCATGATCACATAAAGATCACACCATGGTAGAGAGAGATGAACCACATAGCTACCGGTAGAGCCCTCAACCTCGGGGAAGAACTACTCCCTCCTCATCATGGGAGACAGCAACGGTGATGAAGATGGCGGTGGTGTCGATGGAGATGACTCCGGGGGCAATTCCCCGTCCCGGCGGCGTGCCGGAACAGAGACTTCTGTCCCCCGATCTTGGCTTCGCGATGGCGGCGGCTGCGTAACTTTTCTCGTCTCGTGGCTTGACTCTTTAGGGTTTTCGCGACGGAGAGACTTTATAGGCGGAAGGGCAGCCTCGGAGGGGTCCCGAGGGACCCACACCATAGGGGGGTGCGCCCCCCCCTTGGCCGCGCCGCCATGTGGGGTGGGGGCCCCTTGGCTCCCCTCTGGCCCCTCTTCGGTGCTCTGGAACCTTCCGTGGAAAATAGGAAGTATGGCTTTTGTTTCGTCCAATTCCGAGAATATTTCCTGTGTAGGATTTCTGAAACCAAAAACAGCACAAAACAGGAACTGGCGCTTCGGCATCTCGTTAATAGGTTAGTGCCGGAAAATGCATATAAATGATGTAAAGTGTATATAAAACATGTGAGTATTGTCATAAAACTAGCATGGAACATAAGAAATTATAGATACGTTTGAGACGTATCAAGCATCCCCAAGCTTAGTTCCTACTCGCCCTCGAGTAGGTAAACGATAACAAGGATAATTTCTGAAGTGACATGCTGCTATCATAATCTTGATCAATACTATTGTAAAGCATATGAGATGAATGAAGTGATTCGAAGCAATGGTAAAGACAATGACTAAACAACTGATCATATAGCAAAGACTTTTCATGAATAGTACTTTCAAGACAAGCATCAATAAGACTTGCATATGAGTTAACTCATAAAGCAATAAATTCTTAGTAGAAAGTTTTGAAGCAACACAAAGGAAGAAATAAGTTTCAGCAGTTGCTTTCAACTTCAACATGTATATCTCATGGATAATTGTCAACACAAAGTAATATGATGAATGCAAATAAGCAAGTATGTAGGAATCAATGCACACAGTTGACACAAGTGTTTGCTTCTAAGATAGAAAGAAGTAGGTAAACTGACTCAACATAAAGTAGAAGAATGGCCCTTCACAAAGGGAAGCATGGATTACTATTTTTGTGCTAGAGCTTTTATTTTGAAAACATAGAAACAATTTTGTCAACGGTAGTAATAATTCATATGTGTTATGCATAAGACATCCTATAAGTTGCAAGCCTCATGCATAGAATACCAATAGTGCTCGCACCTTGTCCTAATTAGCTTGGATTTACATGGATTATCATTGCATAACATATGTTTCAACCAAGTGTCACAAAGGGGTACCTCTATGCCGCCTGTACAAAGGTCCAAGGAGATAAATCGCATTTGATTTCCCGTTTTTGATAGATCTCAACTAAGGACATCCATACCGGGACAACAAAGAAACCAGATAATGGACTCCTCTTTAATGCATAAGCATTCAACAACAGATAATATTCTCATAAGAGATTGAGGATTAGTGTCCAAACTGAAACTTCCACCATGATTCATGGCTTTAGTTAGCGGCCCAATGTTCTTCTCTAACAATATGCATACTCAAACCATTTGATCATGATAAATCGCACTTACTTCAGACAAGACGAACAAGCATAGCAACTCACATGATATTCAACAAAGGTGTAATAGTTGATGGCGTCCCCAGAAACATGGTTACCGCTCAACAAGCAACTTATAAGAAATAAGATACATAAGCTACATATTCTTTACCACAATAGTTTTTTAGCTATTTTCCCATGAGCTATGTATTGCAAAGACAAGGAATGAAATTTTAAAGGTAGCACTCAAGCAATTTACTTTGAAATGGCAGAGAAATACCACATAGTAGGTAGGTATGGTGGACACAAATGGCATAGGTTTTGGCTCAAGGTTTTGGATGCACGAGAAGAATTCCCTCTCAGTAGAAGGCTTTGGCTAGCAAGGTTGTTTGAAGCTAACACAAGTATGAACCGGTACAGCAAAACTTACATAAGAACATATTGCAAGCATTATAAGACTCTACACTGTCTTCCTTGTTGTTCAAACACTTCACCGTAAAATATCTAGACTTTTAGAGAGACCAATCATGCAAACCAAATTTCAACAAACTCTATGGTAGTTCTTCATTAATAGGTGCAAAGTACATGATGCAAGAGCTTAAACATGATCTATTGAGCAAAACAATTGCCAAGTATCGAATTATTCAAGACCATATACCCATTACCACATGAAGCATTTTCTGTTTCCAACCATATAACAATGAACGAAGCAGTTTCAACCTTCGCCATGAACATTAAAAGTAACGCTAAGAAATCCTGTGTTCATATGAAACATCGGAGCGTGTCTTTCTCCAATACAAGGAATGCTAGGATCCGATTTTATTCAAACAAAAACAAAAACAAACAGACGCTCCAAGTAAAGCACATAAGATGTGACGGAATAAAAATATAGTTTCACTAGAGGTGACCTGATAAGTTATCGATGAAGAAGGGGATGCCTTGGGCATCCCCAAGCTTAGATGCTTGAGTCTTTTTGAAATATGCAGGGATGAACCACAGGGGCATCCCCAAGCTTAGACTTTTCACTCTTCTTGATCATATCATATCATCCTCCTCTCTTGATCCTTGAAAACTTCCTCCACACCAAACTCAAAACAATCTCATTAGAGGGTTAGTGCATAATCAAAAATTCACATATTCAGAGGTGACATAATAATTATTAACACTTCTGGACATTGCCCAAAGCTACTAAAAGTTAATGGGACAAAGAAATCCACTCAACACAGTAAAAGAGGCAATGCGAAATAAAAGGCAGAATCTGTCAAAACAGAACAGTCCGTAAAGACGAATTTTTTGAGGCATTTAACAGGCTCAGATGAAAAAGCTCAAAACTAATGAAAGTTGCGTACATATCTGAGGATCAGGCATGTAAATTGGCAGATTTTTTTGATTCTTCTACAAAGAGATCTACTCAAATTCGTGACAGGTAGAAATCTGTTTCTGCGCAGCAATCCAAATCTAGTATCAACTTTACTATTAGAGACTTTACTTGGCACAACAATGCAATAAAGTAAAGATAAGGAGAGGTTGCTACAGTAGTAACAACTTCCAAGCCACAACAAAACAGTAGCAAAATGAAAACATGGGTTATCTCCCAAGAAGTGCTTTCTTTATAGCCATTAAGATGGGCTCAGTAATTTTAATGATGCTCGCGCAAGAAATAAGAGTTGAAGCAAAAGAGAGCATCAAGAAGCAAATTCAAAACACATTTAAGCCTAACCCACTTTCTATGCATAGGAATCTTGTACACAAATAAATTCATGAAGAACAAAGTGACAAGCATAGGAAGATAAAACACGAGTAACTTCAAAATTCTCAACATAAAGAGGGGAAACTTAATATTATTAAGATGCGTATAACCATGTTTCCCTCTCTCATAATAACTTTCAGTAGCATCATGAACAAACTCAACAATATAACTATCACATGAAATATTCTTATCATGAGCTACATGCATAAAATTATTACTCTCCACACAAGCATAATCATTACCATTAATTGTAGTGGGAGCAAATTCAATAAGATAGCCTTCATTATTATTCTCATCACCATAATCATCATATATAGGAGGCATATTGTAATCATAATTAATTTTCTCCTCAATAGTAGGTGGACTGAAAATATCATATTCATCATTGTAATCATCATATATAGGAGGTAAAGTATCATCAAAGTAAATTTTCTCCTCAAAACTTGGGGGGCTAAAAATATCATGCTCCTCAAAACCAGCTTCCCCAAGCGTAGAATTTTCCATAGCATTAGCAACAATGGTGTTCAAAGCATTCATACTAATAACATTGCCATTAGCATGCATATAAAGTTCCATAGGTTTTTTAATTTTCTCTTCAAACACCTCATGTCCTAGCTCAAGATAAATACTATAAAGATCTCTAATATTTTTGTTGTTTTCCATTAAGCCTAACTAGTGAAAATAAAAACAAGAGACAAAAAGATATAATTGCAGGATCTAAAGGAAATAGCTTCGAGCACTCACACACCGGCAACAGTGCTAGGAAATAGCTTAGTAGTCGGAGGATGTGAATACCTTTTACCTTACCTCCCGGCAACGGCGCCAGAAAATAGCTTGATTTCTACGCACGCTTCTATTCCTGTAGACAGTGTTGGGCCTCCAAGAGCAGAGGTTTGTAGAACATCAGCAAGTTTTCCTTGAGTGAATCACCCAAGGTTTATCGAACTCAGGGAGGTAGAGGTCAAAGATATCCCTCTCAAGCAACCCTGCAATTACGATACAAGAAGTCTCTTGTGTCCCCAACACACCTAATACACTTGTCAGATGTATAGGTGCACTAGTTCGGCGAAGAGATAGTGAAATACAAGTATAATGGATGATTGTAAGTAGTAATTGCAATCTGAAATAAAGATGGCAGCAAGCAAACATGTAACAGAACTTGTTGGAAACGGTGTTTCAATGCTTAGAAACAAGGCCTAGGGATCCTAATTTCACTAGTGGACACTCAACATTGCAATCATAATTGAATATAAATAAGCACTTCATCATACTACTCTCCTGTTGAATAAAGAACTCAAATTCATTGGGCAAGTGTGCAAAAGCACACCTCAAAGGCGTATTCCCAAGTACTAATAAACACCCCACACTGTCACCGTGAGCATTCATAGGAGGTACTAACACACCACAATTCATAAGGGAGTTACACACGGCGCACACACTGTCACCATTACACCGAGGTCACAGTAACTCCAAAGTTCACATAATAAAACACTTGAATAGAATATGACATCTAGATTGCAAAGCCTATGATCACATAGATGAATGATGCGTGTAGTTGACACGTCCGTTGGGAACCCCAAGAGGAAGGTGTGATGCGCACAGCGGCAAGTTTCCCTCTGTAAGAAACCAAGGTTTAATCGAACCAGTAGGAGTCAAGAAGCACGTTGAAGGTTGATGGCGGCGGGATGTAGTGCGGCGCAACACCAGAGATTCCGGCGCCAACGTGGAACCTGCACAACACAACCAAAGTACTTTGCCCCAACGAAAAAGTGAGGTTGTCAATCTCACCGGCTTGCTGTAACAAAGGATTAACCGTATTGTGTGGAAGATGATTGTTTGCAGAGAAAACAGTAAAACAAGTATTGCAGCAGATTTGTATTTCAGTATTAAAAGAATGGACCGGGGTCCACAGTTCACTAGAGGTGTCTCTCCCATAAGATAAAAGCATATTGGGTGAACAAATTACAGTCGGGCAATTGACAAATAGAGAGGGCATAACAATGCACATACATGGCATGATAAGTATAGTGAGATTTAATTGGGCATTATGACAAAGTACATAGACCGCCATCCAACTGCATCTATGCCTAAAAAGTCCACCTTCGAGGTTATCGTCCGAACCCCTTCCAGTATTAAGTTGCAAAGCAACAGACAATTGCATTAAGTATGGTGCGTAATGTAATCAATAACTACATCCTCGAACATAGCATCAATGTTTTATCCCTAGTGGCAACAACACAACACAACCTTAGGGGTTTCGTCACTCCCCAGGTGTCAATGCAGGCATGAACCCACTATCGAGCATAAATACTCCCTCTTGGAGTTACTAGCATCAACTTGGCCGGAGCCTCTACTAATAACGGAGAGCATGCAAGATCATAAACAACACATATGAAATAACTTGATAATTAACATAACATGGTATTCTCTATCCATCGGATCCCGACAAACACAACATAGAGTATTACGGATAGATGATCTTGATCATGTTAGGCAGCTCACAAGATCCAACAATGAAGCACAATGAGGAGAAGACAACCATCTAGCTACTGCTATGGACCCATAGTCCAGGGGTGAACTACTCACTCATCACTCCGGAGGCGACCATGGCGGTGTAGAGTCCTCCGGGAGATGAATCCCCTCTCCGGCAGGGTGCCGGAGGAGATCTCCAGAATCCCCCGAGATGGGATCGGCGGCGGCGGCGTCTCGGTAAGGTTTTCCGTATCGTGGTTTTTCGCATCGGGGGTTTCGCGACGGAGGCTTTAAGTAGGCGGAAGGGCAGAGTCGGGGCCCGACGAGGGGCCCACACCATAGGGCGGCGCGGCCCCCTTGGCCGCGCCGCCATGTGGTGTCGCCACCTCGTGGCCCCACTTCGTATGCTCTTCGGTCTTCCGGAAGGTTCGTGGCAAAATAGGCCCCCGGGTCTTCGTTTCGTCCAATTCCGAGAATATTTCGTTACTAGGATTTCTGAAACCAAAAACAGCAGAAAACGAGGAACCGGCACTTCGGCATCTTGTTAATAGGTTAGTTCCAGAAAATGCACGAATATGACATAAAGTGTGCATAAAACATGTAGGTATCATCAATAATATGGCATAGAACATAAGAAATTATCGATACGTCGGAGACGTATCAAGCATCCCCAAGCTTGGTTCTGCTCGTCCCGAGCAGGTAAAATGATAACAAAGATAATTTCTGAAGTGATATGCCATCATAACCTTGATCATACTATTTGTAAACATATGTAGTGGATGCAGCGATCAAAACAATGGTAATGACATGAGTAAACAAGTGAATCATAAAGCAAAGACTTTTCATGAATAGTACTTCAAGACAAGTATTAATAAGTCTTGCATAAGAGTTAACTCATAAAGCAATAAATCAAAGTAAAGGCATTGAAGCAACACAAAGGAAGATTAAGTTTCAGCGGTTGCTTTCAACTTGTAACATGTATATCTCATGGATAATTGTCAACATAGAGTAATATAACAAGTGCAATATGCTAGTATGTAGGAATCAATGCACAGTTCACACAAGTGTTTGCTTCTTGAGGTGGAGAGAGATAGGTGAACTGACTCAACATAAAAGTAAAGAGAATGGTCCTTCAAAGAGGAAAGCATCGATTGCTATATTTGTGCTAGAGCTTTTATTTTGAAAACATGAAACAATTTTGTCAACGGTAGTAATAAAGCATATGAGTTATGAAAGCTATATCTTACAAGTTGCAAGCCTCATGCATAGTATACTAATAGTGCCCGCACCTTGTCCTAATTAGCTTGGACTACCGGATCTTTGCAATGCACATGTTTTAACCAAGTGTCACAATGGGGTACCTCCATGCCGCCTGTACAAAGGTCTAAGGAGAAAGCTCGCATTTTGGATTTCTCGCTTTTGATTATTCTCAACTTAGACATCCATACCGGGACAACATGGACAACAGATAATGGACTCCTCTTTAATGCATAAGCATGTGGCAACAATTATTATTCTCATATGAGATTGAGGATATATGTCCAAACTGAAACTTCCACCATGAATCATGGCTTTAGTTAGCGGCCCAAAGTTCTTCTCTAACAATATGCATGCTCCAACCATAAAGGTGGTAGATCTCTCTTACTTCAGACAAGACGGACATGCATAGCAACTCACATGATATCCAACAAAGAATAGTTGATGGCGTCCCCAGAAACATGGTTATCGCACAACAAGCAACTTAATAAGAGATAAAGTGCATAAGTACATATTCAATACCACAATAGTTTTTAAGATATTTTTCCCATGAGCTATATATTGTAAAGGTGAATGATGGAATTTTAAAGGTAGCACTCAAGCAATTTACTTTGGAATGGCGGATAAATACCATGTAGTAGGTAGGTATGGTGGACACAAATGGCATAGTGGTTGGCTCAAGGATTTTGGATGCATGAGAAGTATTCCCTCTCGATACAAGGTTTAGGCTAGCAAGGTTATTTGAAACAAACACAAGGATGAACGGTACAGCAAAACTCACATAAAAGACATATTGTAAACATTATAAGACTCCATACCGTCTTCCTTGTTGTTCAAAACTCAATACTAGATGTTATCTAGACTCTAGAGAAACCAAATATGCAAACCAAATTAGCAAGCTCTAAGTGTTTCTTCATTAATGGGTGCAAAGTATATGATGCAAGAGCTTAAACATGAGCACAACAATTGCCAAGTATCAAATTATCCAAGACATTTTAGAATTACTACATGTAGCATTTTCCAATTCCAACCATATAACAATTTAACGAAGAAGAAACTTCGCCATGAATACTATGAGTAGAGCCTAAGGACATATTTGTCCATATGCTACAGCGGAGCGTGTCTCTCTGCCATAAAGTGAATGCTAGGATCCATTTTTTTATTCAAACAAAACAAAAAACAAAAACAAACTGACGCTCCAAGCAAAGTACATAAGATGTGACGGAATAAAAATATAGTTTCAGGGGAGGAACCTGATAATGTTGTTGATGAAGAAGGGGATGCCTTGGGCATCCCCAAGCTTAGACGCTTGAGTCTTCTTATAATATGCAGGGGTGAACCACCGGGGCATCCCCAAGCTTAGAGCTTTCACTCTCCTTGATCATATTGCATCATACTCCTCTCTTGATCCTTGAAAACTTCCTCCACACCAAACTCGAGACAACTCATTAGAGGGTTAGTGCATAATAAAAATTCACATGTTCAGTGGTGACACAATCATTCTTAACACTTCTGGACATTGCATAAAGCTACTGGACATTAATGGATCAAAGAAATTCATCCAACATAGCAAAAGAGGCAATGCAAAATAAAAGGCAGAATCTGTCAAAACAGAACAGTCCGTAAAGATGGATTTTATTAGGCCACCAGACTTGCTTAAATGAAAATGCTCAAATTGAATGAAAGTTGCGTACATATCTGAGGATCATGCACGTAAATTGGCTTAATTTTCTGAGCTTCCTACAGGGAGGTAGACCCAGATTCGTGACAGCAAAGAAATCTGGAACTGCGCAGTAATCCAAATCTAGTACTTACTTTACTATCAAAGACTTTACTTGGCACAACAAAACTCAAAACTAAGATAAGGAGAGGTTGCTACAGTAGTAAACAACTTCCAAGACACAAATATAAAACAAAAATACTGGAGTAAAAACATGGGTTGTCTCCCATAAGCGCTTTTCTTTAACGCCTTTCAGCTAGGCGCAGAAAGTGTAACTCAAGTAACATCAAGAGATGAAGCATCAACATCATAATTTGTTCTAATAATAGAATCATAAGGTACCTTCATTCTCTTTCTAGGGAAGTGTTCCATACCTTTCTTGAGAGGAAATTGATATTTAATATTACCTTCCTTCATATCAATAGTGGCACCAACGGTTCGAAGAAAAGGTCTTCCCAATATAATGGGGCAAGATGCATTGCATTCAATATCCAAGACAACAAAATCAACGGGGACAAGGTTATTGTTAACCATAATATGAACATTATCAACTTTCCCCAAAGGTTTCTTTTTAGCATTATCAGCGAGATTAACATCCAAATAACAGTTTTTCAATGGTGGCAAGTCAAGCATATCATAGACTTTTTTAGGCATAACAGAAATACTTGCACCAAGATCAAATAAAGCATTACAATCAAAATCTTTGACTCTCATTTTAATGATGGGCTCCCAACCATCCTCTAGCTTTCTAGGAATAGAAGTTTCAAGTTTTAGTTTCTCTTCTCTAGCTTTTATGAGAGCATTTGTAATATGTTTTGTGAAAGCCAAGTTTACAGCGCTAGCATTGAGACTCTTAGCAAGTTTTTGCAAGAACTTTATAACTTCAGAGATGTGGCAATCATCAAAATCTAAATCATTACAATCTAAAGCAATGGGATTATCATCCCCAAGGTTGGAAAAAATTTCAGCAGTTTTATCACAAGCAGTTTCAGCAGTTTTAGCAGTTTCAGGTAATTTTGCGCGCTTTGCACTAGGAGTAGAAACATTACCAACATCAATTATTTTACCATTGATAGTAGGAGGTGCAGCAACATGTGAATCATTAGCATTTCTAGTGGTGGTAATAGTCCAAACTTTAGCTACATTTTCCTTTTTAGCTAGTTTTTCATTTTCTTCTCTATCCCACCTAGCACGCAGCTCAGCCATTAATCTTATATTCTCATTAATTCTAACTTGGATGGCATTTGCTGTAGTAACAATTTTATTTTCAATATCCCTATTAGGCATAACTTTCGATTTCAAAAGATCAACATCAGAGGCAAGACTATCAACTCTAGAAACAAGAATATCAATTTTATTGAGCTTTTCCTCAACAGATTTGTTAAAAACAGTTTGTGTACTAATAAATTCTTTAAGCATGGCTTCAAGTCCAGGGGGTGTATTACTATTATTGTTGTAAGAATTACCATAAGAATTAGCATAACTGTTACCATTATTATAAGGATATGGCCTATAGTTATTACTAGAATTGTTCCGATAAGCATTGTTGTTGAAATTATTATTTTTAATGAAGTTTACATCAACATGTTCTTCTTGGGCAACCAATGAAGCTAATGGAACATTATTAGGATAACATTAGTCCTATCATTCGCAAGCATAGACATAATAGCATCAACCTTATCATTCAAGGAAGAGGATTCTTCAACAGAATTTACCTTCTTACCTTGTGGAGCTCTTTCCGTGTGCCATTCAGAGTAATTAACCATCATATTATCAAAGATCTTTGTTGCTTCACCAAGAGTGATGGACATAAAGGTACCTCCAGCAGCTGAATCCAATAAATTTCGCGAAGAAAAATTTAGTCCTGCATAGAAGGTTTGGATGATCATCCAAGTAGTCGATCCATGGGTTGGGCAATTTTTAACCGAGAGATTTCATTCATTCCCAAGCTTGAGCAACATGTTCATTATCCAATTGTTTAAAATTCATTATGCTACTCCTCAAAGATATAATTTTAGCAGGGGGATAATATCTACCAATAAAAGCATCCTTGCATTTAGTCCATGAATCAATACTATTCTTAGGCAGAGATAGCAACCAATCTTTAGCTCTTCCTCTTAATGAGAAAGGGAACAATTTTAATTTTATAATGTCACCATCTACATCTTTATATTTTTGCATTTCACATAGTTCAACAAAATTATTGAGATGGGCAGCAAGCATCATCGGAACTAACACCGGAAAATTGCTCTCTCATGACAAGATTAAGTAAAGCAGGTTTAATTTCAAAGAATTCTGCTGTAGTAGCAGGTGGAGCAATAGGTGTGCATAAGAAATCATTATTATTTGTGCTAGTGAAGTCACACAACTTAGTATTTTCAGGGTTGGCCATTTTAGCAGTAGTAAATAAAGCAAACTAGATAAAGTAAATGCAAGTAAACTAATTTTTTTGTGTTTTTGATATGGAGTGCAAGACAGTAAATAAAGTAAAACTAGCAACTAATTTTTTTGTGTTTTGATATAATGCAGCAAACAAAGTAGTAAATAAAATAAAGCAAGACAAAAACAAAGTAAAGAGATTGAGAAGTGGAGACTCCCTTGCAGCGTGTCTTGATCTCCCCGGCAACGGCGCCGTAAATTTGCTTGATGCGTGTAGTTGACACGTCCGTTGGGAACCCCAAGAGTAAGGTGTGATGCGCACAGCGGCAAGTTTCCCTCGCAAGAAACCAAGGTTTAATCGAACCGAGTAGGAGTCAAGAAGCACGTTGAAGGTTGATGGCGGCGGGATGTAGTGCGGCGCAACACCGTAGATTCCGGCGCCAACGTGGAACCTGCACAACACAACCAAAGTACTTTGCCCCAACGAAACGAGTGAGGTTGTCAATCTCACCGGCTTGCCGTAACAAAGGATTAACCGTATTGTGTGGAAGATGATTGTTTGCGGAGAAAACAAGTAAAACAAGTATTGCAAGCAGATTTGTATTTCAAGTATTAAAAGAATGGACCGGGGTCCACAGTTCACTAGAGGTGTCTCTCCCATAAGATAAAAGCATGTTGGGTGAACAAATTACAGTCGGGCAATTGACAAATAGAGAGGGCATAACAATGCACATACATGGCATGATAAGTATAGTGAGATTTAATTGGGCATTACGACAAAGTACATAGACCGCCATCCAACCGCATCTATGCCTAAAAAGTCCACCTTCAGGGTTATCGTCCGAACCCCTTCCAGTATTAAGTTGCAAAGCAACGAGACAATTGCATTAAGTATGGTGCGTAATGTAATCAATAACTACATCCTCGAACATAGCATCAATGTTTTATCCCTAGTGGCAACAACGACAACACAACCTTAGGGGTTTCTGTCACTCCCCCGTGTGTCAATGCGGGCATGAACCCACTATCGAGCATAAATACTCCCTCTTGGAGTTACTAGCATCAACTTGGCCGAGCCTCTACTAATAACGAGAGAGCATGCAAGATCATAAACAACACATATGAAATAACTTGATAATTAACATAACATGGTATTCTCTATCCATCGGATCCCGACAAACACAACATAGAGTATTACGGATAGATGATCTTGATCATGTTAGGCAGCTCACAAGATCCAACAATGAAGCACAATGAGGAGAAGACAACCATCTAGCTACTGCTATGGACCCATAGTCCGGGGGTGAACTACTCACTCATCACTCCGGAGGCGACCATGGCGGTGTAGAGTCCTCCGGGAGATGAATCCCCTCTCCGGCAGGGTGCCGGAGGAGATCTCCGTAATCCCCCGAGATGGGATCGGCGGCGGCGGCGTCTCGTAAGGTTTTCCGTATCGTGGTTTTTCGCATCGTGGGTTTCGCGACGGAGGCTTTAAGTAGGCGGAAGGGCGAGTCGGGGCCCGACGAGGGGCCCACACCATAGGGCGGCGCGGGCCCCCTTGGCCGCGCCGCCATGTGGTGTCGCCACCTCGTGGCCCCACTTCGTATGCTCTTCGGTCTTCCGGAAGGTTCGTGGCAAAATAGGCCCCCGGGTCTTCGTTTCGTCCAATTCCGAGAATATTTCGTTACTAGGATTTCGAAACCAAAAACAGCGAGAAAACGAGAACCGGCACTTCGGCATCTTTTTAATAGGTTAGTTCCAGAAAATGCACGAATATGACATAAAGTGTGCATAAAACATGTAGGTATCATCAATAATATGGCATAGAACATAAGAAATTATCGATACGTCGGAGACGTATCAATGAACAAATAAGTGCTACTCTCAAACACTCTCTTGTTGGATAACAAACACCATTCATTGTGTAGGGCTACAAGAGCACACCTCTAGCCGGAGTAAACAAGCTCCACAACATCCGGAGTTCATATTAAAGTAACCTCTAGAGTGGCTAATAGACCGTTGCAATTTAGACCGAGTACTAACATAGCATACACACTGTCAACAATAGCTATGAAAGGGGGAATAGATCGCATCAATACTATCATAGTAATAGTTAACTTCATAATCTACAAGAGATTGCAATCATAACCTACGCCAAGTACTACATGATGCACACACTGTCAACATTACATCATGGAGGAGGAATAGACTACTTTAATAACATCACTAGAGTAGCACATAGATTAATAGTGATACAAAGCTCATGATCACATAAAGATCACACCATGGGAGAGAGAGATGAACCACATAGCTACCGGTAGAGCCCTCAACCTCGGGGAAGAACTACTCCCTCCTCATCATGGGAGACAGCAACGGCGATGAAGATGGCGGTGGTGTCGATGGAGATGACTCTGGGGGCAATTCCCCGTCCCGGCGGCGTGCCGGAACAGAGACTTCTGTCCCCCGATCTTGGCTTCGCGATGGCGGCGGCTGCGTAACTTTTCTCGTCTCGTGGCTTGACTCTTTAGGGTTTTCGCGACGGAGAGACTTTATAGGCGGAAGGGCAGCCTCGGAGGGGTCCCGAGGGACCCACACCATAGGGGGCGCGCCCCCTTGGCCGCGCCGCCATGTGGGGTGGGGGCCCCTTGGCTCCCCTCTGGCCCCTCTTCGGTGCTCTGGAACCTTCCGTGGAAAATAGGAAGTATGGCTTTTGTTTTGTCCAATTCCGAGAATATTTCCTGTGTAGGATTTCTGAAACCAAAAACAACACAAAATAGGAACTGGCGCTTCGGCATCTCGTTAATAGGTTAGTGCCGGAAAATGCATATAAATGATGTAAAGTGTATATAAAACATGTGAGTATTTTCATAAAACTAGCATTGAACATAAGAAATTATAGATACGTTTGAGACGTATCAGAAGGCTCTGCCGGCAATCTCCCATGGGCGCTTCATGCCTGGAGATTGCTGGATCGGGTGAGATTCGGTCGTGCACACCTGTGTTTCACGCTGGCCGTTTGGTTTCAGAGGGAGCGTTTCGAAACTATGACGACTATTAATATCATGGGGCACGTTCTCGTTCCATGGTGCTGGCGGAGAATGTCACGGAAGCCGAGATCCGAGGACTAGCAATGGAGGTTCGAATCTTTGTGGGGCGATGAGGAATTGGCCTGATGATTCATGACTTGGAGCAGGCATGCAAGTGGGAGCAATTGCACAGGAGAAGACCAAAGTCTTACCTTTCAGGATGAAAATCCAAGGCCTGCCCTTAGTTGGTTGTGCCTGATAATGGCCTTGTTAAAGTCATTGTTTTGAGAGCGAGGACTTTCTTCAGGGTGAAAACCTAAGATCTTTGATCAGGCGACGGTGGCGCTTGTGCACTGTTCCCTCATTGACCCACGCGGGATGGCACGAGAGGACTGATAGATCTCATGAACAGATTGGTTTGTTTGGGTCGTGCCGCTAGCTGTCCCCGCGGACCGGTTCGGACGCGTCCGAAAGAGAAGAGATGGAGACGGGGTAAGGGCATCTCCAATGGGGCGACACAAACAGACGTTGAGCGACCGTTTGCGTCCGCGCGGGCCAAAAATGCGTCTGGTACCCGTTGCAGTGGGACGACGCATAGTGACCGGGCCGTCCGCAGCGACGCAAACGCGGCCCAAAAATGCGGCAGGTTTGCGTCTCTGCGGATGTTGCGTGGACGCATCGGTCGTCCGCCCGGTCCTCGCACGGGGCCGCTTGGCAGCGACACAGATGCTTCGTCTTTTGGGCATAACTTATGGCCGGCGCGCTGCAGCTTTTCAGGGCCGCGTTAATGGCGCGCCTCGGCTTCCTCGAGCGTGCGCTGGTGGGCGGCGTTGCAGTGGCAGGACATTGAAGGCGAGATGGCGTCCGAGCCTCTTAACGGTTCACTATCGGCGCCCATTTTCCCGACCACACCATTGCTAGAGCCTACCCTATCCACCCGACCGACGCCATGGGGAAGAAATTTTGGCCGTTCCGCAATTCAAAGAACGACCACGAGGCTAGCAACTCGCGGTCCGGCAAGAAGCCGTGGGTTGGGTGGTACGTTCGCATCGAGTTCGCGCGCCGCCTCTCGGGGGAAAACAGGCCGGTGCCATAGCCGGACGCAAACCTGCATGGTGGAAGCTGGTGCCTCAACTCCAGGCGCGTGCCGGTCCCCCCATGCCACGCGAGGGCCGAGAGCGTCGTGACGAGGTGCGCCGCCGCCGAGCGATCTTGTCGGCCGATCTCCGAGGAGATCCGCCGTACGCGCTGAACTCCTACAACTGGATCTCGTTCGGAACGCAGGAGTTCGACGCGCACCGCCGTGCTGGATACCTCGGCGATATCGACTACTTTGGACGAGGACGAGGAAGAGGAGGCGGAGCGCGCAGACAACGACCACGACGACGGCGGACCGGCGTGGGATCCGGAGACCCAACCGCCATACATTAGAGAGGACGAGGCCATTGCCATGGCACTGGTCAATAGCGAGCTCGACGAGCTCAACGAACTCGCTATGTGGGACGGGCTCGCAATTCACCTTCGCGAGTCGGCGCTCGCGCAGGGGAGGCCGGCGACTCCTCCGGCCACGTCGACGCGTTCCAATGACCGTGCGCCGGCTGCTGCTCCTTTAACGGCCTGGGATACGTGGCCACCTTCACCACAGCCTCCTGCGCCGCCAACGGCCTGGCCGCAGTTGCCGCCTTCACCATAGCCTGCCCTTCCTCCTCCACCGCCGGCGTACCAGCTTCCATGGGCGACGCCGGAGTTCATCGACCTCGTCACCGACGACGAGCAGTAGCCATTAGCTATGTTTTTATGGCCTTTTAAAGTCTTTTTATGTTTTTTATTTATGTAAATTATGGCTTTTATCAAAGGGGGAAAAAGGTATGCGTCGTGTCGCTGGAGCCACCCCCGATGAAAATGGACGCGCGATCGATTTCGGCCATTTGGGCCGACGGAAACGGACGCGACGCGTCCGTCCAGATGTCCGAGATGCGTCGCCCCGCTGGAGATGGCCTAATTGAGTAGGTACGGACAATCAGCGAGTGGATTGCTGCAGGCGTACGTGGGGTCGGGCGGTCAGCGAGGATGAGTGGGAGGAGAGGATCGTGGCATGGAAGGGGAATGCGAAAGAACGGTGGGGCCGGGCAGCCAGCCAGTGTAAAGAAGGACAGGAACCACAAGCAAAACCAGCGGGGATGTGGGGACGGGCTCTCTTCTCTGATTGGTCGAGGAGAGGATCTGTGACGCGAAAGGAGCCCACGTAGACCCCCAGGTGGCCGCGATCCAACGGCTGAACGGATCGGCAACGGACGACCTTGATTTCCTTAGGTAGAAAACGGGGGGGGCCAAGTTTGCTCCCCGGTACTAAAGGGTACCTCCGCCGCATCGGCAAGAGCGTGGTGAATTTTTTTTAGATCGCAATCAGGTCTCTGAGCTCCAGCGCCACCACCCAAAACCGCCATGGCCGGGGTCCTCAGCCGCGCCGCCGGCCGCAGCGCCGCCGGCCGCAGCGCCGCCGCCATCCCACCTCGCCTCGTCCTCACCTCCGTCCGCCGTCCTACTTTCGGTTCGCACGCAAACTCCCCAATCCCCCGCCTCATTCACACCCACATCATACCCCCTCCCCGCTTCTCCTCGTGGTTTCGCAAGCAGCTCCGCGTCATGGTCAAGGAAGCTGTCGACGAGGAGCTCAAGAAGGTGCGAGGTACCTGCTTGACTCGCTACGAGACACTATCTACAAGGGTTACCGATCTCTCTAACCTCTCGGCCACACGCCACGCCGAGTCCATGTCCATGAGTATCCTCAGCCAGGAGAAGATCTCCCAGATCGCCTTCAAGGTATGCGTCACCATGATCGGCCTTGCTGCTGCATCGAATTTCAAGGCGGAGATCGCCAAGCTGCTGGGGGACATCGTCAACGGTGACTCTGCTGGCGACCCCCCTCTCGGCAGGAAGAGCTCGAGAAGACTGTGCTTGACTTGGCGAAGTCAGTACAGCAGCTTGTCAAGATGATTGAAGAGGATAGGCAGAACAGCTCCATCAACAAGTAGGCGGCAGAGTCAGGATCAAGAATCTGAGTACAAGATGTTGGTTTTGCAGATGTATCGGCTTAGTTCTTTAAGTTATCTAAGTTAATCAAGTTTTCCTCCTCTTTAGATTTCTTAGAAAGTCTTGAACTTGTTTATCTGTGCTCAGCAATGAAATTATGGTGATGATTGAGTGGCACCTGGTTGCTGATGTGTTCAATTTAATGATTGGTACAACGCTGGCTGCCCCATTACTTATCCTGAGAGTTGAACTGTGTTGAGCGAGTTAGCCTTCATCTTCTGCAGGCTGTTTTGCACCAAATGCCGCGCCCTTTGTGTCGCTTCTAGCTGTTTTCAGTTGTCTCTGGCCACCTATCTGTTATGTACATCAAATTGTACAGTTAGCGTGTATATATTTGAGTGCCGATCTTGGTTACACTAAATTGTAGGTTGCAGCTGCTTCGATCATTAAAAAACCTTGCTAATCCATTTCTGCACTGCCTATTTTGTTTCGCAACAAATTTGCTATCTGGCAACAAATTTTGCACAAAACCTTGAATTTTTTTTTTTGTAATTTGCAAACTGAAATGTACAGCATAACCACAGAGAGAAGAAATTTGAGGGAATATGAGGGAGTAGTGGACTCCTTCATCTCCTCCCGGCGCCCCCTCCACCCTTTCCCCGCCGCAGCTCACCTTGTATCTATTGCGCCTCGCCCTCTTCGAGCAGAGGGGTGCGTGTCACCGTCCTGTGATTGAGGGGCCGGCGGTTGCAGCGGGTGCGGGAGGGGGACGAAGATGACTGGGCGCTCCTTTCTCTCCATGCCCAGGACAAGACGAATCTGAGGTGTCGAAGCATTATTTAATTGATCTTGTTCTGATTCATGGACAAGAACCCAAAAGCCCGAGTTTTGCATATCCCCAACAAATTTAACTTTCTGCGAGCTATAATCTTTTTCCTGTGCAAATTTGGCATTTCATCCCTGTAGGCCCTAGAATTCATTATGGTTGAACTATTTTGAGTCGATTCATCTTGCTTCTGCAAGTTATTGTTTCTCGCAAGTGGGTATACAAGTCAGCTGGCCAATATCTGCGAAGAGAGCTTCGGAGGAATGGATGTTCAGGTATGTCCTATTGTCAGAGGAATGCCTTTTTCTTTTGGTTCACTTTCTTCTTTTATTTGCTGCTGCTGTATGTACAAGTTTCTGAGGTTGCCATTGCACCATTAGAAACTCTGCCATCTGTGACCATCAGGTTTACATTTTGACAATCTCCATTCTAAGGCTGATTTTGCTTGCAGGGAAAGAGACAAAGACACTGACAGCAAGATCAGTTTCCAGCAGTTCTATAATGGATTGTTTTACTCAATTCCACATTATGATGATGAAACTTCAGAAGATGACTCAATTTGCGCTGATGCACCCATCAGCAGATTTCGCTTCTTCCAAGTGACTAACTTACCTAACCTTCAAACAACGGTTTTGAGTTGCACGACATGAAGTTAACGCTCTAACTAAGAATGATGCTACAGATTTTGTTGTTCAATTGGCGCATCGGACTTATTTCTTCCTTCCACGGGTCAACTTTGAATAGGGTTATTCGAATATTTTTGAATATCAGGGTATGGTGCACCCGAGTGCACCACCCTATATTCGCTGACCTGCTTGATTTCTCTGAAGTTTCCTGCAATTCGTACCATAAACAAATTCATGTGCTGAAATACTGTCATGCGCAGAAAGAAAATAATTTTCCCAATAGTGTGAACATATTATCTTTACTATTAAATGGGAGTTGGTCGTTTGACACTCAACGCGTTTGGTGGTCGTCATTGAAAAGATCCTGGCCGTCCAATCTATTCTCCCTACTCCGCTTCGTCCGATCAAGTCAAACACCAAAATCCCCCCACGCACAAGTTAATTATGGTATAAAACTCAATCAGAATATCTCAATCACCTATCACGGTACATCAAAATATGGTAAGGCAATCACATATCACGGCCAAAATAAGTAGGCACATCAAAATATGTCACGGCCAAAATAAGTAGGCACATCAAAATATGGTAACAGTTCTCCTTCACGTACAATATGATAAGGCAATCACATATCACGTACAATATGCCGCCAATCAAATCAATCAGGATACGCTACAGGAAGACACCTTCCTTCATTGCACGATCCTCATCCTTGTACCAACCGTCTGATCAATCACCGAAGAAAAAACATGAACTGTGTCTCTGCTTTTTCTCGCCCCCGTTCCAGGTACGTCTTCGTTGGAGCACACTTCCCATCACTCCCCTTTTTCTCGCCGCCGTTCCGAGCATGATGCGCTAGCCATTCGTCTAGGAAGAACATGAAACAATGAGAAACTGAAAATACAATCAATTTTCTCTGTCGCCGCCCTTGGGTTACAATTCATTGCTGATGGGCATGTGCGGCTAGATGTTATGTGCGGCTATGCTGAAGAACATCTTACGTCTAGGAAGCTTATGGCGATAACTTTCCCTTTCTAGCTCCATCCTCCTTGTTCTGTTTGCTCCCTTGAGCTTTTCCTTCCTATGAAAGTTCAGCAACAAGGTAAATCTTAGTACAAGAAAACTTTCAGTAGCATGTATAGAATAGATGTATTTTTGTATCCGCACTATAGGTGTCTCAGCAGGTACTTCCATGAACTGGAACAAGTTAACCTGCAAGGAATAGATGTATAATTGGATCAAAAGGGTAAACAACACTGTCGATGCTGTTTTGGGGCTCCACTGACAGCAATCACCAGGATCTGGCCATCGCCAGAGACCGCGGCCACCAACGTGCTCACCCCTGGCTCATCATTCTGAAAGTATGTGCCAAAGAAGCAATACATAATCTGGATAGTCAAAATGTGCAGTACAAAGTCAAAAAATTGAGGTTATTTTTCTACATACCCATACAGGAAAAAGGATGTACCATGTAATCCTAAAACATGTAGAAAAATAAGAAACTAAAATCTCCGACCACCTCCCCGGAAGTTCGTTGCTGCCGATACATCAGTTTTGGACTCCTCAACTTCAAGAAAGATGGAATGTAAGCAATGTGCAAATATGATGTGCAAATATAGCTTACATGTATGCGCAAAAGTTAAAATGCAAATCCAGAAGCACATAATCAATTCTCAATCTAAAGTCTCATTAGTTCTGAAATGCCGAGAGTCCGCATCAGACTTGACATCCTGGAGTTCATCCAAACAAAAAATTTCATTTGGTATTTTTCAATTTTCATTAGCTATTTATTTTTCCCAAACTTGACATCCTGGAGTTCATCCAAACAAAAATTAACTGCATCTATCTGAATTCTTCACATAGGCCTTATGATGTGTATTTATAAGTAGCACCAAACAAATAGGTACTGCAGTCAACATTCAAGCATTTTCACTGTGGAGTGAAGTTGACTATTTCTTCCCAGTACATGTGAGGATCTGGCCATCGCCAGAGACCGCGGCCACCAACGTGCTCACCCCTGGCTCCTCCGGAATAGCCTCCAATTTAGTTGTTCTTTCTTTGCTGATGGTCTACTGGCGTCTATGCTGAAATAATAGGCTGCTCTTACAACCATATATTTTTTTACACTCTCATTTGCTTTTGATGTAACCAATTTAGTAGAATACCCATCGTAGCCTCGTACAATAGTAGGTGCTAATCTTTCGAATTTCTTTGTTTTGCTTTCCTACCAGATGAAAGATCAAGAAAATGCATCTGAATCTACGCCGAGGGAGCGTACCCCATTTAGGGACCTAACAAACACAGATCATGGTGAAATTAGTCAACAGACAAAGAGCAAGAGCTGGTATGCTCGATTGAGAAGAAAGAAGAATACCTACGTAAACAGAGGATAGCCCGGCAAAAAAAAAGGCTGCAAAACAACTTCCAGATGAAGGTATGCTCAATTTCTTATGAGACCAAACAAAGATCAATGTCATGTCCACACCTGCCAAGTTAACACTATCCTTCATAAACAGGAGATCGGACCCCATTTAATGACCTAACCAACAAAGCTACTGATGAAAACCGGGAGCAAGGTAGCAGTACAAGTCGGTATGCTCGACTGTCTGATGCAAAGAAAGAAGAGTACCTACAGAAGCAAAGGATAGCTCGGCAAAAAAAAAAGACTGCACCTCTACCTGTACAGCAAGGTATGAAGCATACATATCATAGTGCAGCTTACGGTTTCCTTTGACCATGCACAGCCAACAGCTCATAGTGCAGCTCTGAATGTTTGTACTGACCGTTAAATACGAATTTTCAGCTAGCACTCATTTCGGTGAACCAGGTTCTGAAAATTATAGTGGGAAAAATCTGCTCGATTCCTTTAACCATGCACAGACAACGGCTGGATCTCAACTGCCGCCATCGCCAAATCAAACCAGTACAATTGCAAACACGACATTTGCAAATTGTGAAGAACCCTGTAAGCTCGCAGAACATGGTAAACAGAATTTCTTATATTTTGTTATTAACATTTCCAATTCCGCTTGTTATGTGTATAAATATTGTTATGTAACTGATATAAAGATTACTACTACCAACATGACTTGTCTGCGAAATTCTTATACAGATTGTACCCCTTCTACGAACGTAACACTATCCGCTGCTAATGATGAAAATCTGGAACGGAAACAAAGTAGTTGGTATGGTAGATTGTCTGCTGAGAAGAAAGCGGAATACCTAGAAAAACGGCGGATAGCCCGCCAAAAAAAAAAGGCTACAGCTCTACCTACATCTGACCAAGGTAAACAAATAACAAATGGTTTGCATATTAATGATTATTTACATTGTCAAGTGAGCATGGTGAATTAATAAAAACATCTGGTCATTCAATCAGGTCATGGTTATTCATCGACACATCACAATGACAAAAAGCAAGCTAGGCGGGAACAATATTACGCACGTCGAAATATGCTAACGCCAGCTGAGATACAAGTAATTAATGCAGAAAGAAGAGCTCGCAGCCACACCCTAACACCCGGGGACAGACATAAAATGCTAAGTAAACGCAACGGAAAAGCCATGGCCAGGCGGAACACCCCATGCGCTGAATCAATCGCAATGAAGTGCCCGCTTCATTTATCTTCAGATACGACATATCTGGGAACCGTCACTAACGAATCACCCGATGTGGAGGCATCCGCTTCACCGCATGCCTCACCTTTAGCGAGCAGTGCTTAACTACACCACCGAAACCGACGGTAATTAATCATATTTATTGCATTTCCTATCTCCACTGAACAATTACTTAACCGCTCAATCATGTTGCAGGAGAGTACCTTAGCAGGACATTGGGCGATACTTTGTGGGGCGATGACTTCTTGAATGTCACGGAACAGACCAATGAGCAGCAGTCAGAGCTTCTGAATACTGAAGCAGAAGATCATAGGAAGGAGAGCAGATCTCAACAAAGGGCTAGGGAGCGAGCAGAAAAAGAATTCCTGGAAGAGGTTGAGAGGCGACGTCGGGTTGCACACCGAAGAGCAAACAGGCAAAGCATACCACACGGGGAGAGGCATGCACAACAACAACGTTGTAATGCTTCGCTTCGCGACAAAGCATAACACCCTAGCCGCCGAGTCCATCACTATGTCATGCTCCGAAGCGGTACATCGTCTGCGCCCAACCCATCGTCAAGCACACATGCATCGCCCCCCATATCACCTTTAGAGAGCACACAAGCTTACACCGTCAATACAGACAGTAAGTTTGGTACATCTTGATCATCTTCTTACGTCTAGAAGGATTTTATTATTATCATTTCCTTACCGACTCAAATATGGGGTAGGTGAGATGGAGGCGTTCCTTGCCAGGCTCATGGAGGATAACCCCAACCCAGGCGATCTCATGGATGATGAGTATTATCTATTCGCCGGTGAAGGTACAACTGCCCGCCTAGCTTGCTTTTTATTATATCCTCATTCTTAAGAGCTAATATAATATATATAATCTATAACTCAATAATGACTCGCAGGTTCCACTGCTGATGACATGGACTTCGATGAACCAGAGTCGACCGGCAAGGACACCACGGACGATGATCCTTTTGAATTTGTTTACTCAAACCTGCCAGACAGCACGCACATCCTAGAACACGCGGAGAATTGCGAAATTTGCAAGGCCAAGAAATTCCAGTACGAGACCTACGGTTTCTGCTGTCGGAATGGGCAAACCGAGTTGCTTGAACCGGAGCCTATACCAGAACTAATGAGGCTTTGGTCTAGCTCTGATGCGGACTCTCGGCATTTCAGGGAGAGCATCCGGTTCTTTAACGGCCACTTCTCCTTCACAACCCTTGGCGTCACCCTCGACAACAACTACACGAACATGAAGTCCGGGGTGTACACATTCCGAGCACACAGAACGATGTACCACAACGTGCATTCGTTCGGGCCAGGTTCTCGTCCGGAACATCCGCAATCGTACTTCTATGACGACGATCCGAACCTAAACCATCGTGCCAAATCCACAGAGAATTTAGATCAATCTGTCGTCAAGATGTTGGTCGACATCCTCAAAGAGAACCCCTACTCGAAACAGTTTAGGAGACTACGAGCGCAGAAGGAAAACCTTGATGAGTATCGGATTGAGTTGAACACAGACCAGAAGCTAGACCAAAGGAGATATAACAAACCTATATCAGATGAGGTGGCTGCTATTTGGGTAGAGGGTAACAATCTCGCAAGAAGGTTCGAGCGCAGCATTATCCTCCATGGTAATAACAATGAGAGATACAGTATACAGGCAACACAAGGCTGTTACGACCCGCTCTCATACCCGCTGTTCTTCCCAAATGCCGAGCTCGGCTGGCATCCTAACATACCTAAACGTAATGTGTCATATGCAGCAGCGCAAAAGTCAAGAGCAGAACGGGATAACGATGCAGGTTCGATCTTCCGTATTAATGACATTTTCTTCATTTCATTCCCATCTGTTGCCTAATTTTTTTTCTATTTTGCATTTCTACAGAGGGAAATAGCAGGTTCTGCGTCTCTGTCAGGGACTATTACTGCTACAGGCTTCAGACACGTCCTGCCATATTCAACCCTATACTGCATGGAGGACGATTGTTCCAGCAGTTTGCGGTTGACATGTACATAAAGATTGAGGGTTGCAGGTTGAACTGGTTTAGGGAGCACCAGACGGAGATACGTGCTGACTTGTACAAAGGCATTGTTGATAGCATCACTGCAGGAGAAACTCGAGCGAGCGCAGTTGGCATAAGGATAACATTAGTAGCCGCTTACATTTTCAATAGTTGTCTTAAGGAGATGTTTTTAAATATCATATTTTGCAGAAGGATATGAAAGAATTTCGCCGAAAATTAATCGTTGTACTGGTGGAGTTTGAATTGAATAAGATAAAAGGAAAGCCAATATACTATAAACCTACCAATGAAAACAATGTGTCTACTTCTGATTGTGTGATTGTGGAGGGTCCGAAGCAACTATACTTGAGTGATAAAGTCCACATCATACCCACAAACCCACGCAAGTTAGTTGACGAGCTTTTGCAACACATCATGGCGATTCAAGACCCCAAATTATTGGAGTAAGTAGTATGTTAAAAAAAATACGATAATATGCATTGCTATGGTTTTATCATTTTTAACATTTTTCTCGTAGGCAGGAATGGGTGCGGAGCTTCAAACCGTATCCAATAGGCTTGAGTCTTAAGAAAATCCAGGACATACTTAGGATGGACCAACATATGGACAATGACTGCTTCAACTTGGGAATTCGTATAGTGGCATGCGACGAGATCCTACAGATAGCAGAGACTGATGTGCACTACATGGATCTACGCTTTTGTGTAAGTTACTTCAATCTGGCATTTTCATTGTTGTCACTATGTTTCTAAACAGTTTTTTTTCTCAGGCGGCAATGGTGGATTCCGCACGAGGTAAAAAATACCGAGTAAAGCCAAATGTACAGTCCCTAGCAACATTGTTCAATAGTTGGCCTGGGATAGACTACAAAATCGCATCACGCAACTTGGTAAATATATTCACTTATCCAATGGTGTCACATTACATGTGTTTCTAATGGTTGTCCTTTTGAAGGTTTTTCTCCCTTATGCATCCGCGGGTCACTTTAACTTGTTCTCCATCGATAAGCATGAATGTACTGTGTCTGTGTCTGTTATTGATCCTTGGTCCATGCCGTCATCGTCGGAGGGTAAAATGGTTCGGTCGCATAAGATGAAATTGATCTTACAAAGAATTGCAATCTACCTAACCGACGTACTTGCATTAGCACAACCTGGTTGGGATGCCGATATATTTTTCTGGCCACGCACGTCGCCAACTGATATTCCGCAAAGTTCAAGCATGCGAGTATCTCTAAAATAAAACCTATATGTTTTAATTTCTTCGGTAATTAAGATAATAACGAGTCATTTATCTACAGGAAAGCGTCTGGTTATTTCATTTTTTATATTATGTTCTCATGGAATGGTAAAAAGTTGGTTCATCCAATATGCACGGTGGGTACTTTACGCTACACTTTCTATTTTTCACTAAAACTATACATGCTAATGATAAGTATTGTTGTGCAGAATATTATGGACCTGAGGAAGAATTTTTTGGTACGCTTGCTCAAGTACCATCAAAATGAAGCACTCGAAAATATTCCATACATTGTACAACATACTCTAAGAAGTATCAAGGAGGACATTTTTTTAATATAAAATAGTTAATTAGTGGAGTACTTATTGCATATTCAAACGATGTCAAATATATGGTTGTTAAATATATTTCAGACTGGTTAGAATCTTATAATTTTTTCTAAATATCCTGTGATTTTGATACACGTGATTTTTTACAACTATTGTATTGACACAATGTGAGAAAGCCGTAGCAACGCACGGGCATTCAACTAGTTAGTATAAGATTTGACACGAACCACAATCGATAAGAGTCTGAGGGTAAATAATCTTGAATATTTACTGCACTAGATTTCAAAATATAACTTCTGCTATTGTACTTCCCCAATTTCCAATTTTCGTGAGAAATAATGTCGAGAAATGTAATGTCAGGCGCATTGCACAATCAAAACATCTACAGTTCAAACTGGTCCAAGTTGCCTATGTGGATGCCACATGTTGACACGAGAGCTAAAACGACCTAAACTACACGGAGAGATCAAGTTTATATACCCGGATGTTCCAAGTTGAAGTTTGTGTATGAAAATGCACGTAAAGGACAAGTTTGTGTATCCCGGATGTTATTATTGACTCTTTTCAAGTTGATCGAGGCATATCACATCTTAAAGCCTTAGAAAAACGCTTCCTCCCCCGCGGGCGATGCGTGTGGCGTCTCCCCAACCCTATGCAGGCGGCAGCGGACATGCTTATACACGCGCGCACGACGGGAGGTGCGAGGTCTCCTGGCCGGCGGCGATGCTCCCAGGGCGACAGAGGTTCAGGTGTGTTCGGGCAGTGAAGATGTGGCGACGCGGCCGGGGGCTGTGGGATGACGCATGACAGCATGCGGCGGCGGCAGCCGAGCTCCATCGGCCCAGATATGGGCCCTTTGGGACCAATCTGGGTGGGAGCGGACGGGTTAGCCTTGGGTGATGGTTGCTCTGCAGGTGGCGGTGACGGTCCTTGTGATGGGGTCCGCAGTACGGCGACCAGCCTGTTGTAGCGCGGCGACGGGCTTTACGGGCCCGATCTAGGCCCGACTGGACTCTCGTGGGACTGGTGTGCCTCCATGGGAGCTTTACGGTCATGATGGGCCTGGCCAAACCCACCTGAGATTGGTGTGACTGCGGCTGCGTCTGGTCGACTAACGCCTTTGGCGGTGGAGGTAGTTAGCCCCGCGTGGTCGCGGTACTGCGGACCCTCATTCAAGCTCCTTTTGTCACTACCTTTTGCAGACCTCGCAACCGTAACCGCAATGAGACATTGATGGTGGCTTCGTGACCGTAGTGGCGCAAGTTCGCGGGTGTCAAGTTTGTTGGTGTCGAGGCCAAGTCCTCGCGGGGCTTCGGTATCCGACCGGGGGTTGTGGAGAGGGGTTTTTCGGGAGAATTTCTTGTCGGCTCGCCCGACACCAACGCGGTGCCGCCCATGGGTGGCATCAGTCCTTCCTGGAGGGCGTCGTGGCTACCCTCCTTCCACTTCCCTCCGTATGCAGGGGGAAACCCTAGGATCATCTGGTCTGGGCAGCAGCGGTCGCTTTCCTTCTTGAAGGTGCTGCTTGGTACGTGTGTGACGGTTCACTGCTAGGTGCGTGGCGGTACTTCTCCGGAGGGCGCAGCGGCGACGGGTCACCATCGTTTAGTCGATCCACCTTTGTCTCCATTTTCTTTCTTCTTTTTCTTAGTTTGGTTGTTTGTTTGCTGCTGCCCCAACATTTTCTTCCGTTTCGGGGCTCGTAGTTGTATCATGTGGCGACCCGGACGAATGGAACCTGGGTGCGCGCGCACCCATTTACGAAAAATTCAAAAAATGCTATTTAAAAGTTTTTAAAAAAAGTGAAGTAAATCTTTGCATGTACATATTATGTTGATACTTACTGGTGTGAGTTTTCACGAAAAAATACCATTGTGTGTAGCCTGCATAAAAATGACAAATGTCCAAATGAGAATAGTGAATAGGAATTTGTACTATTCACAGGAATAGGAATTTACATTTTGTCATTTTTGTGTAGCTCATACACAATGGTATTTTTTCGTGAAAACACACACGAGTAAGTATCAACATAACATATACATACAAAAAATTACTTCACATTTTTTTAAAACTTTTAAATCGCATTTTTTTGAACTTTTCGTAAATGGATGCGCGTGCACCCAGGTTCCATTCACCATTTCCGTATCACGTGGCTGCTATATTAATAAAACGGGGTGAAAGTTTGTTTGCAGGAGGAATCACGGTGAAGGCATGGTGGCTAGATCGAAGGGCAACACATCTAATTGCGGTGGCGCGCGGCTGGTGATTCCTATCATCCTATGGCGCATATATATGCACTAATTAATAAATAAAAGAAATCATCCTCCTACAGCGATCTGGCTGCCGTCCGCGAAGAACTCCACCAGCCTGAGCTTGGCGAGGAAAACCAGCTTGGTGCCGCTTTTGCCGCCGTTGATGGAATAAATGGCTCCCCAGTCCCCAGACTTTGTCCTCCCGGAGCATAGATCTTAAATTCAAGGGATCGGTTAACTTGCAGGTCCATGGCGAACGCATTGTGCTTGCTCCTGGCTGCCCGTCTATTGTGGAGTTCGTGCTGTTGGCAAATTTGGAACCTGAGGTCAGTACATGATCCCCAATTCCCCATGCTCCCAATCCCACACCATCGAGTGATATGTACTTCGTCGAAGATAAAGTTTGCTTGGATCAAACGGGTGATCATTCGGAGGCTTCATCTCTGTTTAAAATGTTTAAAATAGCAGGCTATAGCCATAGCTGCGGAGATTTTTGAAGCTACAAAAAACTATAGTGGGCTAATAGAAAAAATTCAATAGACGGGCAACATATAATCGTATATATAGCCGATTTGCTAACTAATAGAAAAAACTTCAATATTATGGCAACATATAATCGTATATATGATCAATAATTCACAGATACATAACATAATAATATAGTCACATAAGAGATGCATATAACCAAAACATAGTTTACATATAGTTCTGTCAAAAACATAGTTCGTAGATAGTTAACGACATAGTTATGTTTAAATATTAAAACATTATTAAGTAGCAGCACTTCATGATATAGATTTGTCCATAAATGTAGTGACCTCACTTCGGAAAAAGTGCAAGTCTCTGTGCATTAGTGCTAGTCTTGGATCGAATTGCTAGCACATACAGTTTGAGATAAATTATCAAATAGCAAAGGTCTCAATTACAGCAAATGATCCAGCGAAACCTAAAATAGTTCGATACAACTTGCATAGCTCAAGGGCTAGCATAAACATAAATCAGAGTTCAACATCAAACGAAAAGCAAATAGCATGGAGTCCCTTTCCTTCACGGATGCCACATGCAGACATGTTGGGCAAAGACTCGTGATCCTAACATCTTCGTCAGCAGCTAGGGATACCTGCAACATCAAACGTTGCAGCCTGAAGGAATCAATACATTTGGAATTGTATTGGCAAGGACACTTTTATGGACTCAAAAGGCATCCTACACCTACGTGCACATCTGGCTTATAGAGCTCAGGTTCATTTTGCATAAAGCCAACTTTCCCTATCGTTTATCAAAACCTTTTTCTTTCAATCTAATTAACACTAACATTGGTAAAACCCCAATGTACCTTCATACCCTTGTTCACCCACCGGATTTTATTTAAGAAATTGGGATGAGGAGATCTTCGAACAAGTGACTTGTCAGTTCGTTCAAGTTGTCCATAACCGGGGACTCGGCTAAGTACTTAGATTTTACACTCTCGAGAGGATGTACACCTTTACCCACATGGCCAGGTCAATCCTTACCTCGATGCACATTTTGCTCAAGGATAGGTGTAGACCGTGGCCGAAACCTTCTGTGTGCAATCACCCGAACCATTCCCTAAGGGCCCCGTTCCATCTACAGTATCCACCTCTACCACCACCTGGCCCCTAGGATCCGGGTTCATACAACATACTTTGTCAAGCCAGAGCCATAGTAGCATGTGGTTGTACGGGAAGCTAATGAGCAAGACTGTCTACTATCTCTTTAAGCTTGGGTGACTTTCGCAAGTGTGCACTAGCACCAGGGTATTGCCCCCTGATACAGCCACCCTCTCCAAAACTCCACAATTCACCCAGGTAATTCATTAAACTTAGTTGTTTTTCCTTAACCTCTATCAAAACCTCTTCCATGGCATAGCTGGTAACAACTAAATTTAATGGGGGCTAAGGGAATCTAGGAGTGGTGTAGCTAAACTACTAGGATTTACTAGCAGGAAAAAAGCATAAACCCTAGACATGTCTACTATAAAAACACTACAGTGCAAGAATTAAAACTGGGACTTTTGGTGTGTGTCACTTGTCTTTTCAGAGGGAGGAGTTGCAATCTTCGCAGTCACAAAGGTTGCAGCTGTCACAGTCGCAATCTACAAGCATACATGCATAGCACCATAAACACAATGCAAAACACAAATGCGCAAACATAGACATGAGATGCATATGAGATTTACACAAGGGCACTCCATTTATTGTTCTCTAGTTGTCTACTACATGCATGATGCCACGGTCAAGTTTTATGGTTGGTTGAATTATTGCGAGGCAATTATGTCGCACTAGCGAAGGGCAACTACCATTAAATGCAAAAGGTATTTTCGTACGGTAGATAAATTTTGATTTTGGTACTACTGGATAGAGGGTTCCATTTGCAAGCATGTGCAAAAAGAATCACTCAAAACTGGTATGTAGAACTCATTTTATGGACAAGTTACTCTAATTAGTCATTTAATTATAAATGATTTTTAAACTTCTTTAAGCTCACATTTGATTGTTCCATAATGTTCCTTATATTTTTAGGATTCCAACGACATATTATTTGTAAATTTTGGAAGCATATCTCTGGATATTAATTTTACAAGGAGCGGACTATCGAAATCATGTTAAAATGGAATCTAGGGTGTGTCCAGGACACGTGGCGCTATCCTATTGGTGGATACCCCTTCGCGTGGATCACTGTTTGGCACCGTTGGATCTAACTAACATCTACGGCTTAGATCTAATTACCTATTTGGAAAAAGAAAAGAGAAAAGGGGGTGGCTCACGTGGCGTATGCGTGGCGGCTGACGAGGCGGGTGACATGGCGGCGGCGTTGGTGAGGACGACGGCGGCGGCCCAGCGGAGCTCAGTGGCGGCGTTTCCCGGCGTCTTCGGCTCGGGCGGGGTGCGGACCGGGTGCGGCGCGCGGCGGCAGGGTCGGGGCATCGACGGCGTGAGGTGGCTCGGCTCGGGGCGGCGTCGGCCGGCGGATGGAGACGGCAGCGGGCGGCAACTCCGGCGACCAATTCCGAAAGCCTGGCGGAGGAATTTGGGGAGCGGGGTGGGGAAAATGGAGAGGGGCCGGGGGGCTTTGTAGGGGGCTCGGACAGAGAGGAGGAGGCACGAGGTGGGGAGGGGATCGTGGCCGGGGCAGTTGGCGCGGGCGCGTCGTGCGGGAGGGAGTGCGGGAGTTTGGGGACGAAGGGGCCCCGACAGGTGGGGCCCGCCAGTAAGGGAGGAGAGAGGAAGGGGGCGCGGGGCCTGGCCGGCTGGGCCGTTTTCGGCCCAGTTGGGCCGCCTCTCTTCTTCTTTTTTTGTTTAAATTTCTTTTCCTTTTTATTTTTTGTTTTCTTTTATTTGTTTCTTTTTGCATTTTCTATTTAACAAAAACTAGGGCAAACCATATCAGAAAAATTCGTATAAAATATATTTGGAATCCTTGAGATATGCTCTACATCGTGGGACCCTTCTGAAAATAAAATACTTTTATATTTTCAAAAGATTTTAGGGTTGCCGCTATGGCGATTTACAATAAAAAACTAGGGTTTTCACTTGCGCTTTTAATTTCATATTTTTCCTAAATGAAAAAATACCATGATGCACATGTATGGAATGCAAGCTTTTCATATTTAAATTTTTGGGATGTTACAATAAATTAGGCCGCTCTAAAAAATTTGGGTCAATTTTTTTGGGCCTGTTGAACGGAAAGGTAGTCGTTATTAGGCTAAATTGGAGCTAAATAGCTATAGTCGGGCTATTAACGGCTATTTCCATTTAGCAAATAAAAGCTCTAGCCGTAGTCGGAGCCATCGCTTAAGACTATAGCCAGGCTATAGCAGGCTATTTATAGAGGGTTCATTATTTTTTTTGAACAGGGAGAGGGGTCTCGAAGGACCCCGAGAGCTGCATTCAATGAAACGTCGGTGGGTACATTTTACAAGCAGGACCATGAAAGAAAAGAGAAAATACATTGCAGTCCTGGAAACTTTCGCTAAGGACCCTGAAACACATGAAAGAAAAGCAATCAAGTCCTGGGTTCTCTCCACCAGATGCAAGCCACCATCGCCGGCCGTCTTGACACCGCCGGGGACAAACCACTTGGCGGCGCGAAGCCGCTGAATTCCGGCATGTAGCTTCAGAAAAGGCCTCCGTAATGGAGGTTGAAGAAACGCCTAATCGGCGCTTGGAGAGGCCGCCTCTTCGGCGACAGATCACGATGGCAATCATGGCCACCGCGTGATTCTCTCCGAGCTGCAGCATGGATCTTCCCTGCCACCTTCCAGATGCACAGACAGAGGCACCAAGTTGCTCCTTCCCCTCACCACCATGGCCGGCCAGAAGAAACTCCTCAGCACCTTGACTCCACATAGAACGGTGGCCACGGACCAAAGCCTTATTGATGGGAACGTGGTTCTTCTCCGCCGCCTCCAGCTCCAATCAGAGAAGCAAGGAGAGGAAGAAGAACCCTAAGCTGCTCCAGATCTGGCCAAGATCCAAAGCTCCGTCCCAAACTACGGGCATAAAGCCCACAACTGGCATGCAGCCAAAACATCTACACCTACTCTGAACAAGCCAAGCCTCCCATCCTTCTCTCCTCCGAGCGGCAGCGCCGCCGGATTCGAGTTGGAGGAGAGCTTGGGAGAGAGAAGAAACTCTCAACGGGACGGTACTGTAGAGAAGAGAGAGAAAGAAAGGGGAAGACTGTGTATGTTGAACTAGAGGGTTCATTCATCTGTATGAATTCTATGTAGAGGGGAACGTCCCTCCAGTGGCCAGTATAAGATGTTTGTCAGGTCACAGTATGGTGCAATGTTTGTCAGGAGAATCGGAAAGAACACAAACTTCTTTCCAAAAATAAAATATGCAAGCCGGATTTGCAGACAGATGCAAGTACACATTATTTATCTATTTGGTTTTCTACATTGCTATGTCCCTGCGATGAACCATTGTTTGAGCATTTCATTCCGTAAATTTGGTAGGTGTATTTGAACGGTTCTTGTGACTGAAAAAGTAGAAGATGGTCACATCATTTTCTGTGAAGATGCTTCTAATATTGTTTTACATCCTAGTAAGTCTAGGAAAGCCAGTGTTCCTATGCTCTCTGTTAGAATTGGTGATCATTGTTATTATGGTTTATGCGATATTGGTGCAAGTTCTAGTGCCATTCCTTATGAGCTTTACAGGAAAATCATGCATGAAATTGGTTCTTGTGAACTTGAAGATATTGATGTGGTTATTCGGCTAGCTAATAGAGAAACTATCTCTCCTATTGGTATTGTTCGAGATGTGGAAGTTCTATGTGGTAAGATTAAATATCCTTGCTGACTTTTTTGTACTTGGTTCTCGCTGCTAGTAAGACTTGTCCTATCATTTTTGGTAGACCTTTTCTAAATACTTGTGGAACTATTATAGATTGCAAGAAAGAGAAAATTGTGACTAAATTTGCTGGTGAATCTTATGAGTTTAATTTCTCTAAATTTGCCAAAGTTCCTTATGAAGCTGAATTGCCTAATGATGATTTTAGAGTTGAACAGCTTGCATCTATTGCTCTTGCTCCTAATAATCCTTTGCAGCAATATTTGGAGGATCACGAGAGTGAAGTCTTTAGGGAAGAAAGGAATGAGCTTGATGAAATTTTCCTTCGTCAACCCATTCTTAAACATGACTTACCAGTCGAAGATCTAGGTACAACACCACCACCAAAGGAAGATCCTGTTTTTGATTTGAAACCGTTACCTGATAATCTTAAGTATGCTTATATTGATGATAAGAAAACATATCCTGTTATTATTAGTGCTAAGCTTTCAGATTTTGAGGAAGAAAGATTATTGAAAATATTGAAAAAACACCGAGGAGCTATTGGCTACACTCTTGATGACTTGAAGGAGATTTCTCCCTCTATTTTCCAACATGCCATCAACATGGAAGATGATGCAAAGCCTGTTGTTGAACATCAGCGTCGTCTAATTCCTAAGATGAAGGATGTGGTAAGGAATGAGGTATTGAAACTTCTTGAAGCTGATATTATATATCCTATTGCTGATAGTAGATGGGTTAGTCCTGTGCATTGTGTTCCTAAGAAAGGAGGAATAACGGTTGTACCTAATGATAATGATGAGCTCATCCCTCAAAGAGTAGTTGTAGGGTATAGAATGTGCATTGATTTTTGAAAGGTTAATAAAGTTACTAAGAAAGATCATTACCCTTTACCTTTTATTGATCAAATGCTAGAAAGGTTATCTAAAAATACTCATTTCTGCTTTCTTGATGGTTATTATGGGTTTTCACAAATTGCTGTTAGAGCTAAAGATCAAGAGAAAACCACTTTCACTTGTCCCTATGAAACTTATGCTTATAGGCGTATGCCTTTTGGTTTATGTAATGCTCCTGCTACTTTTCAAAGATGCATGTCTGCTATTTTTCATGGCTTTTGTGAAAAGATTGTAGAGGTATTCATGGATGATTTTTCTGTCTATGGGAATTCTTTTGATAATTGTTTGCGAAACCTTGATAAAATTTTGTAGAGATGTGAAGAAACTAACCTTGTTCTTAATTGGGAAAATGTCACTTTATGGTTAATGAAGGAATTGTATTGGGACATAAAATTTCTGAGAAAGGTATTAAAGTTGATAGAGCTAAAGTTGAAGCAATTGAGAAGATGCCCTATCCTAGGGATGTTAAAGGTATTCGTAGTATTCTTGGTCATGCTGGTTTTTATAGGAGATTTATTAAAGATTTCTCTAAAATTTCAAAGCATCTTACTAATCTTCTTCAAAAAGATGTACCTTTTGTTTTTGATGATGATTGTAAGGAAACTTTTGAAACTCTAAAGAAAGCCTTAACAACTGCTCCTGTAGTTGAACCTCCTGATTGGAATTTACCTTTTGAAATTATGTGTGATGCTAGTGATTTTGCTGTAGGTGCTGTTCTTGGACAGCGAGTAGATAAAAAATTGAATGTTATTCATTATGCTAGTAAGACTCTTGATGCTGCTCAAAGAAATTATGCTACAACTGAAAAAGAGTTATTAGCTGTAGTTTTTGCTTGTGACAAGTTTAGACCTTATATTGTTGATTCAAAAGTCACAGTTCATACTGATCATGCTGCAGTTAGGTACCTTATGGAAAAGAAAGATGCTAAGCCAAGGCTTATTAGATGGGTGCTTCTTTTGCAAGAATTTGATTTACATATTGTAGATAGGAAAGGTGCTGATAATCCTGTTGCTGATAGTTTGTCTAGATTGGAAAATATTGCTTATGATCCTGTTCCTGTTAATGATAGTTTTCCAAATGAATAATTGGCTGCAATAAAGGTGAGCTCACAAGATAGTCCTTGGTATGCTGATTATGCTAACTTTATTGTTTCCAAGTACTTGCCTCCAACCTTTTCAGCTCAGCAAAGGAGGAAATTCTTTTATGAGTCGAGGCATTATTTTTGGGATGACCCACACTTATATAAAGAAGGAGTGGATGGTATTATGCGAAGATGTGTCCCCGAATATGAACAACAAGAGATATTGAGTAAGTGTCATGGTAGTGTTTATGGAGGACATCACGCTGGAGATAGAACCGCACAAAAGGTTCTACGATCAGGTTTTTATTGGCCAACTCTCTTTAAAGATGCAAGAAAGTTTATTTTATCTTGTGATGAATGTCAAAGAGTTGGTAATATCTCTAGACGCAATGAAATGCCTATGAATTATACTCTTGTTATTGAACCATTTGATTGTTGGGGATTTGACTTCATGGGTCCTTTCCCTTCTTCGAAGGTAACACTCATATACTTGTTGCTGTTGATTATGTTACTAAATGGGTGGAAGCCATACCCACAAAAAGTGCTGATGGTGAGACCTCTTTAAAAATGCTTTTAGATGTTATTTTTCCTAGGTTTGGAGTACCTAGATATCTTATGACTGATGGAGGTTCTCATTTTATTCATGGTGGTTTTAGAAAAACTCTTGCTAAATATGGTATTAATCATAGAATTTCTTCAGCTTATCATCCTGAAACTAGTGGGCAAGTAGAATTATCAAATAGAGAAATTAAATCTATCTTGCAAAAGACTGTTAATAAATCTAGGAAAAATTGGGCTAGTAAGTTGAAGGAAGAGTTGTGGGCTTATAGAACTTCTTATAAAAATCCTATGGGTATGTCTCCTTATAAAATGGTTTATGGAAAAGCTTGTCATTTACCTTTAGAACTAGAGCACAAAGCTTATTGGGCTGTAAGAGAGCTTAATAAAGATTTTAAACTTGCCGGTAAGAAAAGATTGCTACAATTGAGTTCTTTAGATGAGTGGAGAAGTGAAGCCTATGAAAATGCTAGACTTTTTAAGGAGAAAGTTAAGAAATGGCATGATAGAAGAATTATTAAAAGAGAATTTAATGTTGGAGATAAAGTCCTATTGTATCGGTCTCGTCTCAGATTTTTTGCAGGAAAATTACTCTCGAAATGGGAAGGACCATATGTCATTGTGGAGGTGTATCGTTCAGGGGCAATAAAAATTGCTTCGCTGAAAGATGATGCCACACAAGTGGTGAATGGACAAAGACTCAATCATTATATTTCTGGAGATTCTTATAATGAAGATGTTGATGTTATTCGAGTGGTGACTCCGGAAACTTTCATCAAAGATCAAATTGATAGTTCTGCAGAGTTCGACTTCGAATAGGTAACCGTTTTGGTAGTAAAAAGTCCGCGTTTAACTTTTTGAACAATATTTTTGCTATTTTTAGAAAATATGAAAAATTACGAGATCGAATCGGAGTGGAGGAGGCTGATACGTCTCAAACGTATCTATAATTTCTTATGTTCCATGCTAGTTTTATGACAATACTCACATGTTTTATATACACTTTACATCATTTTGATGTTGTTTTGGTCTCAGAAATCCTACACAGGAAATATTCTCGGAATTGGACGAAACAAAAGCCCACGGTCTTATTTTCCATGGAGCCTTCCAGAACACCGAAGAGGAGACGAAGAGGGGACGCAAGGCGGCCACACCATAGGGTGGCGCGGCCCCACCCCTGGCCACGCCGCCATATGGGGTGGGCCCCTCGGGCGCCCCCGACTCTGCCCCTTCGCCTATTTATTCCTTCCGTCGCGAAAACCCTATCACCGAGAGCCACGATACGAGAAAAGTTACTGAGACGCCGCCGCCGCCAATCCCATCTCGGGGGATTCTGAAGATCGCCTCCGGCACCCTGCCGGAGAGGGGAATCATCACCGGAGGGCTCTACATCACCATGCCCGCCTTCGGACTGATGCGTGAGTAGTTCATCCTTGGACTATGGGTCCATAGCAGTAGCTAGATGGCTGTCTTCTCCTCTTGTGCTATCATGTTTAGATCTTGTGAGCTGCCTATCATGATCAAGATCATCTATTTGTAATGCTACATGTTGTGTTTGTTGGGATCCGATGAATATGGAATACTATGTCAAGTTGATTATCGATCTATCATATATGTGTTATTTATGTTCTTGCATGCTCTCCGTTGCTAGTAGAGGCTCTGGCCAAGTTGATACTTGTGACTCCAAGAGGGAGTATTTATGCTCGATAGTGGGTTCATTCCTCCATTGAATCTGGGACAGTGACAGAAAATTCTAAGGTTGTGGATGTGCTGTTGCCACTAGGGATAAAACATCAATGCTTTGTCTAAGGATATTTGTGTTGATTACATTACGCACAGTACTTAATGCAATTTTCTGTTGTTTGTAACTTAATACTGGAAGGGGTGCGAATGCTAACCCGAAGGTGGACTTTTTAGGCATAGATGCATGATGGATAGCGGTCTATGTTCTTTGTCGTAATACCCTAAGTAAATCTCATAGTAGTAATCATGATATGTATGTGCATCTCTATTTGTCAATTTCCCAACTGTAATTTGTTCACCCAACATGCTATTTATCTTATTGGAGAGACACCACTAGTGAACTGTGGACCCCGGTCCATTCTTTTACATCTGAAACACAATCTACTGCAATCATTGTTCTCTGTTATTCTTTGCAAACAAACATCATTCTCCACATCATACGTTTAATCCTTTGTTTACAGCAAGCCGGTGAGATTGACAACCTCACTGTTAAGTTGGGGCAAAGTATTTTGATTGTGTTGTGCAGGTTACACGTTGGCGCCGGAATCCCTGGTGTTGCGCCGCACTACACTCCTTCACCAACAACCTTCACGTGGCCTTCATCTCCTACTGGTTCGATAACCTTGGTTTCTTACTGAGGGAAAACTTGCTGCTGTACGCATCACACCTTCCTCTTGGGGTTCCCAACGGACGTGTGCTTTACCGTCACAAGCAACTCTTTTTCTGGCGCCGTTGCCGGGGAGATCAAGACACGCTGCAAGGGGAGTCTCTCACACCCAATCTCTTTACTTTGTTTATTGTCTTGCTTTACTTTACTTTATTTTCTGTCTACTTTGCTTTCTTTATATAAAAAACACAAAAAAATTAGTTACTTGCATTTACTTTATTTATTAGTTTACTTTTGTTTATTTCATCATGCTTCACCCTAAGTTCACTTTGAAAGATATATCGGTAGGGCATGGGTCCATCATTGGAAGAGATAATATAGAAGAATTTTTCACTCATGTTAGTACGGTTAAAGATTTTGAAGATAGATCCTTGATGGAACTTGCTCCTAATTATAAAATTGGTACTGCCTCTTTAGTACACATGTTGGAAGCTAGATTTGTTAATCTTAACCCTATAATGCAACATATGTTTCTTACACTCTGTGATATGGAAGAAGGAGAAAAAAAAGATTTTGTTTTAGAAACCCTTCTTAGAGAATTTGGTGATGTAGCTAGAGAAGCTAGGAAAGTCTTTATCTATTATATAATTAAAACAATAAACAATAAATGGCTCAGATTAATCAAGCGTTCTCAACATAACAATGAACGTCTTAGATTTATTTAGGAAAAACGTTTCGGAGTTGTGGTTACGGGAGGGAGGGAACGGCCGGAACATGGAAGTCCACGACCGCACGTAAAAAAAGTCCACGACGGACTGCTATAAACAAAACCCCAGAATCAACACGAGCCGATGCACAATGAGAAGTAAGACTCCTCCTAAGACGCGTACCCTAATGCATCTCCCATTACGTGCGGATTAGAAAGAGGGAAATGCGTCGTCTTTCCTTGAAACAGGAGCGGCCGTCGTCTTTAGCGGATACTGCGGGCGGCCGACGGCTGGCGGCCGGGCGAGTGGTTCTCAAGCGATACAGCAGCCGTCGTTCTTAGCGGACACCACTGGCGGCCGGGCCGTTGATTCTCCAGGGGCCGGCGTTTCTTCTCCATCTATGCATCTGAGGAATCTACCCACCACTGGGCTTGATACCACGATAGGTCGCCGGTCGCCAGGACCTTATTGCCCTTTGTACAACGCCACGGGCTTCAGATTTACGAAGATTACCTTTTGTTTGTCCGAGACCTAATTCTTTTGCAGGTGAAAGATCCATTGTTTCATGATGCTCACGACGCAGTGAAAAAACATGAAGCGAATCAAGTGGATTGGTTAGTAGTATCTCTGTCATCTACCTTGCATATCTGGTCTTTCCTTCAGGTTTTTGTTTTGCTACAGTTTGTCGATCCAGGATGAGATATTGTTCCTCTGATTACAATATGAGTACAGAATATATACAGTATATTAGAAAAATTATCTTAGTTTATTGGTAGATAACATTCAACTTAATTGGGTGTTCATCAACAATCGTGTGGATATGTGCTATGAACAGAGTACATATACGATGGTCCTGCCTACAGGTGAAAGGCCCGAATCCGTTGCTGATCAGTTATGTTTCTAGGAGATATAAGGATTCCTTTAAGTTTACCAGCAGCGGCCGAGTATGAATAGATGCTGAAGGAAATGAACAGTACATATATTGTTCCTAATTTTTTCTTACAAGCAGCGTTAAATGCTTCTCAAACGCTCAAAAGAATTCATGCTATGTGTTTTTGGTGCAGAATGATGGTTGTGCATACATTGTTTGCCATGGTCATGATTTATTGAGACGCAAGTATCTGCACTTAGAGAAGAGCTATCATTAGAGCACATATCATTATGCCTATGTCACAGAAGAGTGAATGATCAAAATAGTTTGGGAGGAGGAGTTCGATTCCAAGTATGTGCAATCCACGACATGAAGATTGATCTCCGTGCAAGAAGAACAATTTAATCCTATCGATATACATTATTGACGCAGTAGCTACATGTAAGTTATTTCCAACCCATTAAGGCCCCCTTGGCCCTTGCTAACTATAGTGCAAAACACAATAATCATTTGGGTGGTATGTATTCATTTTTTCAGCTAAGCCCCATAAACCTCTCATAAGCTCCACTACTCAACCTCCCTTATTTGCTTTATTTTATTTTATCAATATGCCATCTGAAATATCTGCATTATTGTCTACCTATCAATACTTTCGATTATATCTCTTTATAGACAGGTAGTCCGGGTTGTGTTAACTAAATATGATTAGGATTACTAATTTTGATGATCTTTGACCACAAATTTCTAGGCAAGCTGAGCCCAATCCTCCGTGGCATCTTCAGTAGTTGTGCTGAGCATGGTTGATCTAAACAAGGATGAATTCAAGTGCTCCAGTACAGGTTCGTCGACTCCAACTATCATCATATACTACCGGTCATGCTGAGCATGAGATCAGCCTATGTTGCAGGTGTTCATGACGGTTCGTCACATCGGTCAATACCGACATGCAAGGTTCTAACCGTCCATGCTCGCAGAATGCATCACCCACGCATAGGGATGAGCTGATTGATCCAGGCTATGTCGATGCTCCACTTAGATACCTGGTTGCAGGTTTCGACCATCTCACAAAGCTGCTGCTGCTTGCACGAGAAACTACATGTTTTTTTATTAGCTTCATATCTCATATTTTAGAATTGGTTCCTATTTGGGGACAATTTCGCACCATGTACTGAATTTAGTCATCTCCGATGACACTGCCAAATTGTTTGAAGAATAAAGGAAATATCTTCGAAGTTTGCACGGGTCAAAATAAAAAAATAGGATCTTCTATCAGCTGATGTTGATGTGTGGGGCTACTCGAAATTTTAGTGTGCTTCCTGTGTGCAAAATAATGTATATATCATTTCTACATATACTTTCCACATTATAAATTTCTACTTAATTAGTACACTCTCTGTCTGTTTCAAAAAGTTAGTACACTACTTTAAAAAGAACCAGACAACACCTAACAATTTATGGTTTAAAGAAAACAGAAGAATCATTGCACAATTGTTGTTCTCCGCTATATTAGTACAACGATATTTTATGCACAAAGATTATTCCCTACTGAACGGCCTCATCCTCTGTACATTATCCAGGCTGAACTAGGGATAGCCAACATGGTTAGTTCAGTATAGTTTTTACCGCAGAAGAGCTACAGTTGTTGATAAAAAAATCAAAGACTCTCGGTTGCAGGAAAAAACAATAATTATTAATTGTTATGCTCCTGCAAAAGGAATGGTTATACTTGAAACATATTTAATCAGATATTTTAAAGAAAAACTCCAACGTTAGACAATTTTCGATCATAGGATTATAACAGAGTATAACATGAACATTATCGGAGCTCACACAATAATGGCAATTAACTTAGCACAAGTCACTTTTCAGATTCAACTAATAGTCCACTTTGTGTAGAAAACATATTGATTTTAAAGATTTCCACAATAGTGGAAATAAACTTAGCAGATGCCACTTTCCAAAAGAATCTAGCCGCGCTGATGCGCGGGCTACCCTGCTAGTTCTTTTACATCTGAAATACAATCTACTGCACTCATTGTTCTCTGTTGTTCTTTGCAAACAAACATCATTCTCCACACCATACGTTTAATCCTTTGTTTACAGCAAGCCGGTGAGATTGACAATTCACTGTTAAGTTGGGGCAAAGTATTTTGATTGTGTTGTGCAGGTTCCACGTTGGCGCCGGAATCCCTCGTGTTGCGCCGCACTACACTCCTTCACCAACAACCTTCACTTGGCCTTCATCTCCTACTGGTTCGATAATCTTGGTTTCTTACTGAGGGAAAACTTGCTGCTGTACGTATCACACCTTCCTCTTGGGGTTCCCAATGGACGTGTGCTTTACCGTCACAAGCAGAGGCGCACGAGGGCGCGTCCCCACGTGGTGGCGCGGGCCCCACCCTGGCCGCGCCGCCATATGGGGACGGCTCCTCGGAGTCCCTCTCCCACTCGGGTTCGACCTGGTACTTTCCTTTTGTCGTGAATTTTTTTTCTATATAATCCCCCGGACCCCCTAGGTTCGTATATCGTCTTCTCGTCGTGTTTTGTTTCGACCTGTTTCTGTTCAGATGTCGTCGCAAGGTTCATCCTCAGAAGATTATGCAATGCGTCGCAAACGTGAGCTCCTCCAGGATCTAGATCAAGGAACTTTCATTGGATGGGCGGAAGAGGAAAGGGTCGTGACAAGACGGAAAGAGATGGATGAGAGTGTCAAGGAGGAAGTGAAGAAGATGTCATCAATAAAAAGAGAGTCTTAGTGGGGTTGGTTAACACTCGACGTTCTTTTTCTCATAACTTGCAGGGACCTTTACCACCTGCTCCTAGCCTCAACTCTTTCCCTGCTGTGGAGGAAGCTTTTCGGGTTACCGATGAGTTTTGTGATCAATACCGTGTTCTGAGAAGGGAAGTGGAGATACTTCAGGAGGAGAACAACCGACTTCGCAGAATGCTAGAGCGGTTCCTCACTCTCCCATCAGGGTCGTTCCACCATCACCACCGAAGGAGTAATTCATCATTGGTATTGACACCCCCTTGGCTTGTTCCAAGCTTGGGGGGAGTGCCGCGGTATCACATCATCACTTTTTTTTTACCTTTTTACTGTCAAGTAGTGTCATATCATGAGTAGGGAAGTTATCATATAAGATGGTTTGCAGTGTGGAAGTTATCCCTTGGTGTGAGTTATCGTTATGAAATATTAATGAGAAGTTTTATCATTTAATTTTTGCACACCTTATTTTAGTTTGCAATTTCTGTTATATGATTGATCTTGTTGTTAGTATTGATATCACTTTGGGAGCATCAAGTAAATCTATTTGGTTTTGGCAAACTTAGCATTGGTCAATAGCAACAATACTTTAAGGCTTAAGTAGAAAAGAGGGAAGTACATGTAGATATATTATTTCATTATCTTTCTTTCTTGTTAGCTAATGAGCTTAGTATTCTGAAGTTAAAATTGTTTGTGCTTACAAGGAAGATGCATGATTGTTTCTATCACATGTATATTTGTTTGTTTCCCTCAACTCTTATGCTTGCTAACCAACCTTGCTAGCCAAAGACCTATACTGAGAAGGAATGCTTCTCGTGCATCCAAAACCTTAAACCAAAACCATGCCATTTGTGTCCACCATAACTACCTATTATGTGGTATTTTGCGCCACTCCAAGTAAATATTTCATGTGCTACCTTTAAACAATTCAAAAGTTATTATCTCTTATTTGTGTCAATGTTTTATAGCTCATGAGGAAGTATGTGGTGTTTTATCTTTCAATCTTGTTGGACAGACTTTCACCAATGGACTAGTGGCATATACATCTGCTTATCCAATAATTTTGCAAAAGGAGCTGGCAACGGGGTGCCCAGCCCCAATTAATAACTTTCATTAATAATTCTCTTCACATGTTTTGCCCTGATTTATCAGTAAGCAACTTAATTTTGCAAAAGACACTCCTCCATGGTATGTGAAATGTTGGAAGGCACCCGAGGATTCGGTTAGCCATGGCTTGTGAAAGAAAAGGTTGGGAGGAGTGTCATCCATAAATAAAACTAAAGTACATGTGTAAACAAAGAGAAGAGGGATGATCTACCTTGCTTGGTAGATATAACGTCCTTCATGGGAGCCGCTCTTTGAAAGTCTCGTTTGACAAGGGGGTTAGAGTGCCCACTACCATTCGTTGACAACAACAAACACCTCTCAAAACTTTATTTTTATGCTCTCTTTATGATTTCAAAACTTAAAAAGCTCTAGCACATGATTTAATCCCTGCTTCCCTCTGCGAAGGGCCTATCTTTTACTTTTATGTTGAGTCAGTAAACCTATTTCACTCTATCTCAAGCAAGCAATTGAGTTGTTGTGATCCAACCATTTATATTGTGATCTATTTAATCATGTCTTTTATTCTTCCTTGTTTAGTACAAAATTTATCTGAATGAATATGACTTTGAAGGTTATCAATGATTATGAGGAGATTGTTATGATTGAGCATGTAAGTTCTGCCATATAAGCTCTAATATAAAGACTCTGCTCGAAAGATAAGTACAATGTGTTAATTATTCTTTGACCAAGAACGAAGTTTGTCATCACCAATTATGATTCCTATGCACCTTTATTTGTGATTTCCCTTTACTTGTTTCAAGTTGAGTTATATGAGGAAGTTGTTTACTAGAATGTCTTGTGTGAATTAATAAATGTGATGCTTCTTGTCCGTATTTTATTTATCGACTCTTCACTCCATAAACATGTGGTCTTGTTTACTGAGTTCAGTTTCGCTTGGGGACAAGCGAGGTCTAATCTTGGGTGAGTTGATACGTCCATTTTGCATCACTATTTTATATCATAATTTACTGTTATTCATTGATATATTTCATATTTAGAGATGATACTTATGTTATTTCACCTATTTTGCATGTTTCATGATTATTGGAGAATTACTCACCGGAGTCAGAATTCTGCTGGAAAAGCACCGTCAGGATACAATATTTTTGAAGATCAACAATTGACGGAAAATATACTGAAGCTCCTATTTTTCCAGATGACTGAGCCAGCCAAAAGGGGAGGCCGAGGAGGGCCGCCATGGGCCCTCCCCATGGGCCGGCGCGGCCACCAATGCTGGCGCGCCGCCATGTGGGGAGGGGGCCCACGACCCGCTCGGCCATCGCCCTTTCGCGTACTTCATCTCCCAGAAACCCTAAGGTGCGGGGGGAAATCGAGGATAGTCATCGCCGCCTCCTCGAGGCGGAAAACACCGGAGAGAAAAGAGCTCTCCGGCAGGCAGAAATCTGCCGGGGAAATTCCCTCCCGGAGGGGGAAATCGTCGCCATCGTCACCGTCATCGAGCTGGACTTCATTGGGATCATCATCATCATCATCTCCACCACCGACACCGTCATCTCCACCGCTGCACCTCGTCTCCGCTGTAACATCTAGGGTTGAATCTTGAGTATTTCATAGGGGAAACTCTCCCGGTGTTGATTACTCCTTGTTATTGATGCTATTGAGTGAAACCGTTGAATTAAGGTTTATGTTCAGATTATTATCCATCATCATATCACCTCTGATCATGTTCCATATGATGTATTGTGAGTGATAACCCACAAGTATAGGGGATCGCAACAGTCTTCGAGGGAAGTAAAACCCAAATTTATTGATTCGACACAAGGGGAGGTATAGAATACTTATAAGCCTTAACAACTGAGTTGTCAATTCAGCTGCACCTGGAAAAGCACTAGTAACAGGGGTGATGTGAAAGCAGTAGTAATATGAGAGCAATAGTAACAGTAACACAGTAGCAGTAACAGTAACACAGAGGCAATGGCACCAGAAAATAGTTGATACTACTTCCAATGACATATAGAACGAGTATACGATGATAAGAGATGGATCGGGGTTCCCAGCTATCTACACTAGTGGTAACTCTCAAATAACAAGTAACAAGTGTTGGGTGAACAAATTATAGTTGGGCAATTGATAGGATTGAAATAGCATTAAGAAAGAACATCAAGATTATTAATCATGTAGGCATGCTTTCCATATATAGTCATACGTGCTCGCAATGAGAAACTTGCATAACATCTTTTGTCCTACCAGCCGGTGGCAGCCGGGCCTCAAGGGAATCTACTGGTAATTAAGGTACTCCTTTTAATAGAGCACCGGAGCAAAGCATTAACAATTGGTGAAAACATGTGATCCTCATATCTAAGCCTTCCCCTCCAGTTATCCCGATTGCTTTGTCACTCCGGGGCCTCGGGTTCCGGACATAGACATGTGCAAACAACTTGTAGATACAATCTAAGCAATAATTATAGAGCTCAAATCTAAGATCATGCCACTCGTGCACTAGTGACAAGCATTAAACACAACAAGATTGCAGCAACAATAACTTCACAAACTTATATAGATAGACTGATCATAATGTAACAATTCATCGGATCCCAACAAACACAACACCGATTACATCAGATGGATCTCAGTCATGTAAGGCAGCTCATGAGATCATTGTATTGAAGTACATGGGAGAGAGAGTACCAACTAGCTATAGCTAGAACCCGTAGTCCATGGGGGAACTACTCACGGAGCATGATGGAGGCGGTGGCGTCGATGGAGATGACTTCCGGGGGCACTTCCCCGTCCCGGCGGCGTGCCGGAACAGAGATTCTGTCCCCCGAAACTAGGTTTCGCGATGGCGGCGGCGCCCCTGGAGTCTTTCTGGAGTTTCGTCAATTGGTATCGGGTTTTTAGGTCGCGAGGGACTTTATAGGCGAAGAGGCGGCGTCTGGGGAGCCAAGGGGCTCCCTCCCCATAGGCTGGCGCGGCCAGGGGGCAACCCGCGCCGCCTTATGGTGTGAGGGCCCTGGGCCTCCTCTCCGGGTCCCCTTCGGTGTTCTGGAACTTTTCGGGGAAAATAAGATATTTGGTCTTTGTTTCGTCGAATTTTGAGATATTGCCCGAACAACCTTTCTGGAACCAAAAAACAACAGAAAACAGGAACTGGCACTTCGGCATCTTGTTAATAGGTTAGTTCCGGAAAATGCATCAAAACGATATAAAGTATGAATAAAACATGTAGGTATTGTCATAAAACTAGCATGGAACATCAGAAATTATAGATACGTTGGAGACGTATCAAGCATCCCCAAGCTTAGTTCCTGCTCGCCCTCGAGTAGGTAAACGATAAAAAAGAATAATTTCTGTAGTGACATGCTACTTACATAATCTTGATCATACTATTGTAAAGCATATGAGATGAATGCAGTGACTCAAGGCAATGATCTATAGTTTGCTAACAAATAGATAACATATAGCAAAACTTTTCATGAATAGTACTTTCAAGACAAGCGTCAAAAAGTCTTGCATAAGAGTTAACTCATAAAGCAATAGATTCTTAATAAGAGGTTTGAAGCAACACAAAGGAAGATTTAAGTTTCAGCAATTGCTTTCAACTTCAACATGCATACCTCATGGATAATTGTCAACACAAAGTAATATAATGAGTGCAATAAGTAAGCATGTAAGAATCAATGCACAGTTGACATAGGCATCCCAAATGGGCCTGCCTAATATAGTACCCGGGGTTTATTGAAGGCCCACTACCCGAAGAATAAGAGGACTCGAGAGCCCAAGATGTATTTAAGGAAAAGATAGAGTTGTAATAGAAAGTGTTATTTGTAATCTGGCGGGATGAGTTAGAAACCGTCCCGGACTATGTAATCCTTGTATAGCACGAATCCCTCGGCTCCACCTATATAAAGGGGGGTCGAGGGACGAGAAGATCATCGAATCATTGTCCGCAAACCCTAGTTTTCATATTCGTCGAGTACTTTTCGGCTGAAACCTTCGAGATCTACTTGCCCTCTACTTCTAACTAAACCCTAGCCTATAATCCATAGGCATTGACAAGTTAATCCCTTGTCAATTGGCGCCGTCCGTGGGAATTAGAGGCGTAAGGATCTGATCTCGATGGCACGTTCAAGATCTTCGACATCGTCAACCGGAAGCAACACTATGGATCGAGGTAAACAGATCGCTACTGGTCCTGTTGATTTTGTTCCTCACCCACCCTCCCGTTTGGATGCATATGCGTATCTGGCGGAGCCCTTGGAGATGACGTTCGGAAGGTTCTACTTTCGTGTCGAGAAGGAAGGATCGTATCGTGTCGAAATTCCGATTTCGTCGGGATCGTCGGCGGTCGATTCTGAATTTTCAAGCTATGCATCATCAACTGAGTCAGAAGAAGAAACTTCGGCAACACGCTACGTCAGCACCAGAGCAAGAGAGAAACTCGCCAAGATCTTCAGCAACGCATCAGTTGGGTCATCTGCGGACTCATATATAAGCGATGACTCAAGCGATGTCGACAGTTACGACTTCGTCGACAAATCTCTCACAGTGGGCAAGGTCTTCATCAATCTCAGCGATGATGTCACCGAACCCAATATAGATCTGAGTACAAAATATCATCAGATTTATGCTATCGAAGATCAAGAGGAAACATCGGAGGCTTTCGACCAATTGGGAAATCCTTTTGTCGATCCCTCAGATCTAAGGAGAGGTATGGGCACTAAATACGACGGGCCCACACCACGCGTCAGAGTTCAACTTCCACAGGCAGCCTGGGATAGAGCGGCAAAAGCCATAGATGGTTCGGAACCAATGACGACGACGAGCTACGGTTCAAGAACTACAAGCTTATCAATATATGCTCGCACGAACTGCCCGAGAAATAGAAAAACAGACAGCTGAGTTGAACAGGAGAAAGGAGGCAGCTTCTGCATCCAGCAGGAGAAGGGCAGATCTAAGTGGACAATCTAGAGTTTCGGGTGATAGCCACAGAGAGGCTCGGAACAGAGGAAGATCAAGGTTACAACACATACCCGAAGCAGAAAGAGAGCACTTGATTCAAAACCTCGACATGTCCTTTATGACGATAGATACAAGAGGAAATATTATCCCTAAGACACCAGAAGCTGGGTATATGGCGACACAAGCTTACATCCTCGCATCCAAGCCACCCCCAGGAGATCCAAGGGAAACATTATACAACATGGCATTGGCAGGAGTTGGAGCTATGGGGACAGCGTTCGTAGCAACGCCTCCCGAAGGAGCAGCAAGGCAAAATAGTCCACGACCTGCGGCAGCAACGGCGGCAGCTCCGGAAGGACCAAGTGGAGCAAGAGACACAGGAGTACAAGCGAGGGTCGATAGAGCAAGGCAAAGCAGAAGAGATCATCGGCAGTCCCCGGAGCTTAATGACGAGGATATGTGTGGTCTACCGTGCTTCACGAGAAGAGTCCGAAAAACTCGAGTCCCCTCAGGATTCAAGTTACCCGATCACTTCAAAAAGTTCGACGGCTTGCAAGACCCGGAGGACTGGTTGATAGATTACCTCGAGACGGTGAAGCTAAGCTGGAGGAACTAGAGCAACGGCGATGCAAAGTATTCAGGTGCACTTAAGTGGAGCCGCACGATCTTGGATCAAAAAACTTCCGCCAGGATCCATCGACAGCTGGGAAAGTTTCGAGGACGTTTTCGTCAAGAACTTCAGATCCACATGCAAGAAGCCTGCATCGTTGGAAGAGCTAAGGGCGTGTCGACAAAAGCCAGATGAGTCTATGAGAAAGTACATCCAAAGGTGGAACATCATAAAAAACTCGGCGAGAAAATATATCCGACGAGAGAGCAATAGATGCGTTTGTCGCAGGAATCAGGCGCGGAGATTTTGTCGAGGACTTGGGAAGGACCAATCCAAAAACAGTATCTGCGTTGATGGAGATAGCAAATAAATGGGCAGACGGAGAAGACGCTGTCCACAATAAACGACACAGGTCGCCAGAGGAGGACCGTGGTCGAAATTATCAGACGAGGCGACGATTTCCTCGGCAGTATCCGAATTACGACGCCCCAGGGCAAATTTCGGCAGGATTTCGGTCAAATACAGGAGCAAGCAACGGAGATGATTATCAGAGAAGCAATGAGCAGCGAGGCGATAGTAGGGACGACTCCCGTAACAGGCAAAATAGTGGGCCGAGGTTTCCAAGACCTTTTGTGTCTCCCGAAGAAATGCTGAACGGACCGTGCCAGATGCACTTCTTCCTCGACAGCAATGGGAAAAGACAGTCAGGACACCTACAGAAGGATTGTCGAAATTTCCAAGCAATGTTCAGATGTGCAGAAAACGCTCACGCACGAGCAGCACAGAGGAATCCTCGGGAGCCTAGGAGCGAAGTTCATCTACCGCCACCTCCCGCGATTACGAGAAGGCAATCAACACCGGCTCGGAATAGCGGCAGCACCAGCACCACCACCCTATGTTGATCCTAACTCGAACGGAGCGAGTATCGATGATTCGAAGGGAAGGCCATCCAATAGAGCTCAAAAAGTAATCTCGCGACAGGTGTTCATGGCGGAGAAAATGCCTCCACCAACAGTTGAGTACCTCAATTGGTCAGGACAAGACATCGGCTTCACTATAGCGGACCACCCGCAGCCAGTTCCTCGACCAGGGCAGTCAGCACTCATTCCGCCGGCGGTTATCGCAGGATTTGACGTTTCTCGAGTATTCATAGATGGCGGCAGCAGCCTAAACCTCATGTATGCGAGATACATTGAGGAAGATGAACATATCCTTAGCAAACCTGAAGCCAACGGACACAAGGTTCCACGGCATCACACCGGAGAAACCAAGTTACCCATTGGGGAAGATCAACCTCGACGTTCGAGTTTGGAACCCGAGAAAATTATAGAATCGAGAAGCTGGAGTTTGAAGTCGTGGATTTCCCATCGCGAGTACCACGCTTTGTTGGGACGACCAGCATACGCTAGATTTATGGCAGTACCACACTATACATATCTGTTATGGAGATTGCCTGGACCCAAGGGACCAATCACGGTCAAAGGGAGCTTTGCTTTAGGTGATAAGTGCGACAAGGATTTCCATCGATTGTCAGAAACCTTCGGGATGCAAGCGGAATACTTGGCGTCGAAGAGCATGACTCGACTACGACGTACTGCCGGACGTCGGAAGGCCAAACAAGGAATCAACTTTCAACACGAGAGAAAAATTCTAAGGAGGTGCGGATTCACCCGACGGATCCAAAAAGACGACATCCATTGCAAACAACATGGATATCGCATAGGAAAGCGCGCTCGTCGAGTTCCTCCGTGAGAACTGGAAAATCTTCGCATGGTGTCCAGCTGACATGCCAGGAGTACCCGGGGAACTTGCCGAGCACCACCTAAATTTGGATCCAACGGCAAAACCAATCGGACAACCTTTGCGGCGTTTTCGGAACCAAACCGCAAATCCATGCTATCGGAAATAAATCGACTAGAGGAAGCTGGTTTTATCAGAGAGATATCTACAGAAGCCACATGGGTAGCTAACCCAGTGATGGTGCCGAAGAAAAACACGACAGTCCTTCGCATGTGCGTCGACTTCACGTGTCTAAACAAGCATTGCCCTAAGGATCACTTTCCCCTCCCAAGGATCGATCAAATCATCGACTCCACGGCAGGCTGTGAACGTCTTTCCTTTTTGGATGCATACTCTGGTTATAACCAGATCAGATTAAAAGAAGATGATGAAGCCAAGACAGCGTTTATTACACCGTACGGCGTGTTTTGCTACAAGACAATGCCCTTCGGTCTAAAAAACGCGGGAGCAACATATCGGAGGATGATGCGAAATGTTTAGCAACACGGATCGGGAAAAACGTGCAAGTATACATCGATGATGTCGTCATAACATCAAAAAAGGGGACAACGCTGATCGAGGATCTCAAAGAAACTTTTGACAACCTCGACAAATTCTGCCTTAAGCTGAACCCGACGAAGTGTTCTTTCGGCGTCCCAGCAGGAGAACTTCTGGGGTTTCTAGTTTCAACAAGAGGGATTGAAGCAAATCCCGACAAAATACAAGCCATAGTAACAATGAGGAAGCCAACAAAGTTGAAAGAAATACAGCAACTAACTGGGCGAGTCGCAGCTTTGAGCAGATTCGTCGCGAGGTTAGGAGAAAAAGCGTTACCATTTTATGCGCTGATCAAACAAGGAGATAAATTCCAATGGAACGAAGAAGCCGATAGAGCTTTCGAGGATTTGAAGCGAAAAATATCGACACCACCAATCCTGGTGGCTCCAAAGGAAAAGGAACCTCTCCTGCTGTATATTGCAGCCACACCCCAAGTGGTTAGCACGGTGTTAGTTGTTGAAAGAGAAGAAGAAGGGAAAATCCATGGAGTACAGCGACCAGTATACTTCGTGAGCGAAGTCTTGTCTCCCTCAAAACAAAAGTACCCTCAGTACCAAAAGCTAGCATATGGAGTGTTCACGACAGCACGAAAACTGCGCCACTATTTTTCGGCACACCCGATCATAGTGGTCAACGAAGCTCCTTTGTCAAATATACTGAATAACCCAGAAGCTACGGGTCGTGTCTCCCTTTGGGGAATAGAACTTTCCCCTCGGGACATCACGTATGAAAAAAGGAAAGCAATAAAGTCGCAAATACTACCGGACTTCATCGCAGAGTGGATGGAGTTGCAAAATACAGGACCCCCAGATTTATCGAGAACCTGGACTATGAACTTCGATGGGTCCAAGAGGCTTGAAGGGGCTGGCGCAGGAGTAGTACTCATATCACCTGAAGGCGACAAGTTGAAGTACATCCTTCGGATGACGTTCCCTAACGCATCTAACAATGAAGCAGAATATGAGGCTCTCATACACGGGATGAAGATGGCGAAAGCCTGCGGAGCAACTCGACTAAAAATCTTTGGCGACTCACAATTGGTAGCTCAGCAAGTTATGAACCAATGTGACGCAGATCAATGATAGCATGATGGCATACAAGGAGGTGTACAATGAGCTCGAGAAATTGTTCGATGGATGCGAAGTAAATCATATTAGCGAGATTGAGCAACGACGAAGCCGACGTTCTTGCAAACATCGGGTCGCGAGTGCCTTACAGTCCCACCAGGTGTATTTTGGGAGGAGATAACAGAGAGATCCACTGAGACGACAAAATCAAAAAAGAAGGAGAAGAAACCCTCGGGGGCTATCAAGGAGAAGCAAGAGGAAGAAGAAGAGGAGCAAGACCTGGTCCTAGTAATACAGATACCATGGATGCAGCCATACATATCATATATCCTCAGGAAAGAAATACCGGATGATCCGAGTTGAGGCAAGGCGAGTAATCCGACGCTCCAAAGCTTTCACGGTGGTTAAGGGAGAATTATATAAGCGAAGTATTTCAGGCGTCTTGCAAAGGTGCGTTACACCCGAAGAAGGAAGAATAATTCTAAAGGACGTACATGAAGGAATATGTGGCCACCACGCAAGTAGTCGAGCTATCGCAGCCAAGGTTTTTCGGGCAGGATTCTACTGGTTGACAGCAATAGAGGACGCTAAGGACATAGTGCGAACTTGCGACGCGTGTCAAAGGTTTGCCGCAAAACCTCACTCTCCAGCAGCGAGCTAGCACCAATACCTTTGTCATGGCCCTTTGCACAATGGGGACTCGACATGGTTGGTAAGTTACATAAATCGTCGCCGGGAGGAAAGGAATACATGCTAGTAGGCTGTCGACAAATTCACAAAGTGGATAGAAGCGAAGCCGATAAATTCACCAGACGGAGCATCCGCGAGTAAAATTCATAAAAGACCTCGTCTTCGGGTTTGGAGTGCCCCACGGCATCGTCACGGACAACGGCGGCAACTTCACGTCCAATGAATTCAAAGACTATTGCGAAGAGGTGGGTATCAAGCTGAACTTTGCATCGGTTGCACATCCTCAAACCAATGGGCAAGTCGAGAAAGCCAATGGCATCATCTGCAATGGCATCAAGAAGCGCTTGTTAGGACCACTAGAAAAAGCTCGACATACCCGGCCTCGAGGAACTACCAAGTGTGTTGTGGAGCATCCGAACAACTCCAAATACAGCGACACAAGAAACTCCGTTTTTTCGGTACATGGAGCGAAGCGGTACTACCAATCGAGATAGAGCACAACTCTCCACGTGTCGCGGAGTATAACGAAGAAACATCGAGAAAAGCATTAGAAGATGATGTGGACGCACTTGATGAAGCTCGAGATGAAGTATTGTCTCGAGTAACCAAATATCAACAGGACTTGAAAAATTACCACAGTCGACGTTTGCGGCCAAGATCTTTTCAGGTGGGCGACCTAGTTCTTCGGCTCACGCAAAAAAGTCATGAAAAACTCGAGTCACCGTGGCTCGGCCCTTATATCGTCACGGAAGTAATCGGAGGAGGAGCATACAGGATAAAGGACAAGAAGACGGGGGTGGAGGAGCCAAACCCCTGGAATGTGACGCAACTCAGGCGGTTCTACGCCTAGAGTCGAAATATAGTCCTTGTAAAACTTCAATGTACTGAAACGCCCGCGAGTTTTCAGACGCACTCTTTTCCTTTTTCGGGGCACCGAGTGGGGCCGGAGAAGGTTTTTAATGAGGCGGGCTCGCGGTGCTGCAATATAATAAAGATAGTGGTTATATCACCTTTCTTCTTTGTCAACGTGACCAAAGTCATCGTTCCGACGAAATTCAATATAGTTCATCGATAAAAGAAGAAAAAATCTTGCCTTGGTATTCAAATACCTCGTGAGTCAATAAAAATACAAAATAGTACTCAATAAAAGCTCGGGGGCTCATACTTGCCTTCAATATATAAATGCCTTGGTCCACAACCTCGCAAATATACAAATATAGAAAAAGTCACCGAAACACTCGGGGGCTAGGCAAACATAGAAATATAATGGTTGCTTTACAATATGGTCATGGACTACAAAGAAGAAATTTCTACAAGAAGCAAATAACTAGTCTTGATTCAGTATGTCGTCAAGAGTAACTCTGTTCTCCTCAGGAGCAGCACCAAGAAAGTCGGCATAATGGCCATCGGCAAAAAAGTCGGCATCCATCCGAAGAAGGTCCTCAATCATTTCTTCGGCTATAGGTGTAACCTTCGTGTTAATCCTATCAACACCAACTCTCCGGCGTTTTACCTTTTGATGAACCCTCTCGACAACTTGGGCAAGGTCAAGCTTTGAGTGACAGATCCGGAGCATGATAAGAGCAAATCCGGCACCGGCTACCGGTTGTGCTTTGACAAAATCGTGGATACTTGCGAGCATCCTTGAATCTTTCCATCAATTCAGGAAGAGTTTTTGGTGGGACATTCCGAGGAAACATGGAGTTGTAAACCATAGATAAGGTTTTGGTACGAAGTGAAGGAAATCACGGGTTTGAGAGGTACGATCCTGAAATCTGACAATTTGGCGGGTCCTCTCCGGAGTGGCCCAAAACAAAGAACCATGGTCCAAGGAAAGATTGACAAGGAGGTTTGTCCTAGTGTTTACCCTCTCTTCCTCGGCGGCAGCATCAATAAAGGCACCTATCAACACAACAAAGGGACAACCTTTAGGAGACAATAGCATGAAGATGAAAGATATCACAAGACGAGACAAACATACCCGACATATCTGCACTGGCTTCATTCATTAACTCGAGCATGAAATTTTCTCGAGTGACCGCTTTTCAGCTTCAGAAACAGCAATCTCCTTAGCAGCCATAGCCTCATGGACCTGCTGAAGGGCAACTTTTTCGGCTTCAGATGATTTACGAGACTGCTCCATCATCACAAGTGTTTGCTTTTTCGCATACTGAAGTTGTTGTCGAAGATCATTCAATTCTTGCGACAGGGTATCATCGACAGTGCGATATCGATAACAGTTCTCTCCGCACGGGAAGAAGGCGAAGCATTGGAAGGAGTAGGAATTGGAGTATAGTTATCAAATATCAACTGAAATTTAAAACAGAACAACATTAAAAAACAGGCAAAGACAGAGTTCTTCATTAATCTTTCGAGAATAATTACAAGGGCCCTACAGTGGGGCTAGGGAAATACGTGTCGCCAAAAGACTACTTTGGCGACAAGAGCAAAAGAAGCAAAAGAAAAACAGAGGCATGCAACTAGACCTCCGGCCTTGACGAACTAGGAGTCGACGTTGGCTGGATTCCGAGATACGCTAAGATCTTCTTCGTATTGGGCTTGGCCGCCTTCATCAGTGACTTCCACCTCGACTGTTCTATCAGATCGGTGTCGCCAACCTTTGTCCAGTCGAGAGTCTGCTGACTGTCAGCAACCGGAGCAACGATATTTTCAACCGCTACCTTCATGTTCTCATGGCGCAGCTTCAGCCCAAGATCTTCGATGTATTGAACATCTTGGCGAGGTCAAGGAAAGTCGAAGGTTCCTCTTTCTTCGGGAAGAAGTAGGGGAACAACGCCGACAAAGCCCCACTGGCATTGGCCACACCTTCACGAATTTCGCGTCCATGGGACTCTAGAAGAGAAAGTGCGTCAAGGAGAGGGTCATTGACAGATTTCTCCTGATCAAAATCTTGGTTGGTTTGAGCTGCCACATAAAACAGAATGTTAGTCGAAAACCAAGAAACAAGAAGTACAAACAAAAAAGAAGGGACAAGCGATATTACTCGAGCGTGCGTCGACTTTGCGAATTCAAGCGCTTGATGATGCCTTGTTCTCGTGCAACCTGTGCAGATTTTTGCTCGTGCAAGGCAGACTCAGCATCTTTGAGCCTTTGCTGCAATTCTTCGACACTAGCAGCCTTTGCCTTGGCATCATCAGCTTCAGCTCTGGCTTCGCTAGCGGCAAGTTCAGCCTTCTTGCGAGCCGTTTCACTTTTCTCAAGATTCCGAGAAAGTGTCTCGGCACGTTTGTTAGCCTCCGCAAGTTTTTACGTTGAGAAAGGAAAAGAAAGAGAAGAAAGATTCAAAATAGCGACAAGCAGAAGGAGTAAAAATTCAAGGAAAAACAGCAAGTACAACAGTCGTTACCTTCGGCTCTGCTGGCATACTCGCGGTACCCAATAAATTGGGACCCGATGCGGATGAGATCCTTGATCATAGGCTGTCAAAAAGGAAGAAAAAGAAGGGGAAAAACTTCGGTATTACAAAAAGAAAGGATTCACAAAAGCAACATAGACGAAATATAGATCTCGACAAACTTACATCATCCAAGAGCTGCGTCGAAGAGCTGCCCAATTGAGGAGGAGGCTCAATGGTCATTTCAACCCTTGCCCTTTTTGGCGAAGGGACAAGGGGGCTTGACGGTGGAGTAGTAGTGACGACGTTTTGTTGAGGAGGCGATGTTTCATCTCCTTCAACTAACGTGTCTGAAACAAGCACAGTACGTGACGTGCTGGTCCGAGGAGCGACGTCAGTAGCTGGCACTTCTTCCTCATCACTAGTAAACAAAAATCGACAGTACAAAAAGCAAGACAGAGTTAAATCTTTCGGGTACATCAAAGAGAGGAGGAGAGATAAAATTGACTTACGAGCTGATGAGGGACTCAAAATAAGGATCATAAGCTGCCTTCGGATCAGAAGGACCAACTTCTTCAGCCTTAGACATGCCAGAATCCTCGACTTCAGTCCTCTTCCTTTTATTCTTCGGAGAAACAGCAGGAGGAAGGGATTCAGTCGATTCACTAGCTTCAGACTCAACCTCTCTCTCATGGGAAGCCGCAGATTTGTGAGAACCAGCGACTTCACTTTCGGAGAAGGAAGAGCCTTGAGCATCTTCGGCAACTATACCCATTTCTTCGACTTCTCCATCCTCAGGAAGAGGAGGAAGGGAAGCCATAGTAGGGTGACCCTATAAAAATAGTGACAAAGGAAAAATAGCGAGATGTTAAATACAATGAGATGCAGGGAAAATTCAGAACAAGATAAAAATTCGAGAAGACAAAATACCTCGGGAAGAGGATTGGTGGAGTTGTAGGGTGCCACGCGACAGGAGGAAGGAATAGGATCCTTCTTACTCAGAGAGGTAATTCTTCGAATAAGCTTCTCCAAGTCCTTCACAGAAAGATCACTGGAGAGCCTATTGGCGTCATTGGCACCAGAGTACGTCCAAAGAGGATTTTTGCGAGCCTGAAGAGGCTGCACTCTAATTCTAAGAAAATAGGCTGTGATTTGGACACCAGATAACTCTTTGCCTCGAGTGTTTTGGAGCTGATGAATACGAGACATAAGAGCTTCTGTCGCTTTCTTCTCTTCTTCGGAAGCTTCGGCGTCCCAGGAGTGGCGGCGTTGAATTTTCGCGTTTCCGTCGAAAGGAACTATGTTGTGTTCCACGGAGTTGGCGCTTTCTTCGTGTATATAGAGCCACCTCTTGCGCCATCCTTGGACGGAGTCGGGAAATTTGACGTCGAAATACTCGACATCGGTTCGGACACGAGATAACTACACCACCTATGTTGTAGGTGGCGTGGTGCGCGCCATTGCGGCGAAGGCAGAAAATGCGCTTCCAAAGAGCCCAATTGGGAGCGACTCCAAGGAAGCATTCACAAAGAGTGATAAAAATAGAAATATGGAGGATCGAATTGGGAGTCAGCTGGTGCAAGCTGAATCCCGTAGACAAAGAGAAGACCGCGGAGGAAATCATGGATTGGGGTAGAAAGGCCGCGGATCGGATGGTCAACAAAACTAACCCGATACTCCATGGGAGGCTTGGGATAGCTTTCTTCATCTGGGAAAGCGGATGGCGCCTTCCTTCTTCATCGGGCCAAGCTTTTTCATCAGGTTGGTGTCTTGGTTGGAGATCTTGGATCTCTCCCACTCAAGATCTTCAGCGGCCATCGCGGACTCGCGGAGTGTCGTGGCGAGTCAAACGTGCACGCGGCGGCATTCACGGAAGCGGGTTGAGCAATGTATGCGAGAGAGGGAAATCGGCGAAGATTGGGCGCAGAGGAAGATTTGCGAAGAGGAGCAGGTGAGCGGCGCAAGCGAGGGGATGAACGGAGGTTGAAGACAGGTTTATATAAGAATTGGGTGAAGCAGTGAACCGTTGGATGAGGAAATCGTGTGGCGAGAATTGATCTTCTAGTTACAAGGGCAAAAAAGTATTTTTACCAGGATAGGCGTTACCGTACGTGCACCGAGAAAAAGCGGAGGACGTGTGTCCCCCACTTCCACGACGTGTCAATGTGGTGGGAGCGATGGACCCACAAAGCGAGAAAAATATCGACCGATGATAGAGTTGAAGAAAATTTGACAAGGGAAAATATGTCGACAAGAGAAAGGAGAATGGCGACAGGATAAGTTATTTGAATGCATCGGGAGCCTTTGGTCAGAAACAAGTTTTTGCCCAAATGCTCGGGGGCTACTTCGAATAAAGAAAAATTTCGACAATGGCAAATATAGAAAATGTTGAGCCTACAGTCAAGCACAAGTTCTTGGCTGTAGCCTCGGGGGCTACTCCCATCGGGAGCGCTGTTCGCGTACCCGATAGAAAAAAAAAAAAAAAAAAAAAAAGAAAGAGAAAAGAAGAAGGAGGAAAGAATATCAGGAGATAATGGCAATATAGTGACAAGGTGGACTAAAATGTTGAGCCTACAACCAAGCACAAGTTCTTGGCTGTAGCCTCGGGGGCTACCCCCATCGGGAACGCTGTTCGCGTGCCCGATGAAATTAACAAAGGAAAAATAGAACAAGCAAGATAGTATATTTCGAGTTATCATTAACTCTCCATATACTCCCATCGGGAAAGCAATATAAGTCATATTTGACTCAATAAAATGTGCCATTCCAACAGCCGGAAAAGCACTCGACAATATATTCTCATAACGCCGAAGTTGCGATCAATTTCTGAATGCCGCAAAAATTGCGAAGGTAAGACCCCAGACCTATTCTGCTGGGCGTGGCATCGCCAAAGACTGCGCTCTGCTACTTTTATCCATATCAACAGATATGAAGAAAAATCCTGACGGACGCGTTAGGTACTCGATAAATTTAACTGGGACTCGACAGAATGGTAAGACCTTAAGCGGCGCCTGTCGAAGTTTACACCGAGTATCCCGAAATCATGTCCGGGGACGTGATTTTGAAGTAGGTTTTTGCGGATTGCCACTAGAGCGAGTTAACTAGTACCTGATCCGTCGGATGAACTAGCCCCAACTACCAATATCCCTGTACAATATAGAATTTTATGAGAAAAAGTATGAGAGTTAGAGCTTTCGAGTAAAAATAAACGGTGGAGATTTTCCCTGACTCTATGATTCAAGCAAAATCTCGGGGGCTACTGACATAGGCATCCCAAATGGGCCTGCCTAATATAGTACCCGGGGTTTATTGAAGGCCCACTACCCGAAGAATAAGAGGACTCGAGAGCCCAAGATGTATTTAAGGAAAAGATAGAGTTGTAATAGAAAGTGTTATTTGTAATCCGGCGGGATGAGTTAGAAACCGTCCCGGACTATGTAATCCTTGTATAGCACGAATCCCTCGGCTCCACCTATATAAAGGGGGGTCGAGGGACGAGAAGATCATCGAATCATTGTCCGCAAACCCTAGTTTTCATATTCGTCGAGTACTTTTCGGCTGAAACCTTCGAGATCTACTTGCCCTCTACTTCTAACTAAACCCTAGCCTATAATCCATAGGCATTGACAAGTTAATCCCTTGTCAACAGTTGACACAAGTATTTGCTTCTAAGATGGAAGGAAGTAGGTAAACTGACTCAACATAAAGTAAAACAAAGGCCCTTCGCAGAGGGAAGCAGGGATTAAATCATGTGCTAGAGCTTTTCAAGTTTTGAAATCATATAGAGAGCATAAAAGTAAAGTTTTGAGAGGTGTTTGTTGTTGTCAACGAATGGTAGCGGGTACTCTAACTACCTTATCAACCAGACTTTCAAGAGCGGCTCCCATGAAGGACGTTATCTCTACCGAACAAGGTAGATCATCCCTCTTCTCTTTTGTTTACACATGTATTTTAGTTTCATTATTGATGACACTCCTCCCAACCTTTTGCTTACACAAGCCATGGCTAACCGAATCCTCGGGTGCCTTCCAACATTCACATACCATGGAGGAGTGTCTATTTGCAAAATTAAGTTGCTTACTGATAGATCAGGGCAAAACACGTGAAGATAATTATTAGTGAAAGTTGTAATTAATTGGGGTTGGGAACCCCATTGCCAGCTCTTTTTGCAAAATTATTGGATAAGCGGATGTGCCACTAGTCCATTGGTGAAAGTCTGTCATAAGTGAATGACATGATCGAAAGATAAAACACCACATACTTCCTCATGAGCTATAAAACATTGACACAAATAAGAGATAATAGCTTTTGAATTGTTTAAAGGTAGCACATGAAGTATTTACTTGGAATGGCAGAGAAATACCACATAGTAGGTAGATATGGTGGACACAAATGGCATAGGTTTTGGCTCAAGGATTTGGATGCACGAGAAGCATTCCCTCTCAGTACAAGGCTTTGGCTAGCAAGGTTGTTTGAAGCAAACACAAGTATGAACCAGTACAGAAAAACTTACATAAGAACAAATTGCAAGCATTATAAGACTCTACACTGTGTTCCTTGTTGCTCAAACACTTTTACCAGAAAATATCTAGACCTTAGAGAGACCAATCACGCAAACCAAATTTCAACAAGCTCTACGGTAGTTCTCCACTAATAGGTTTAAACTACATGGTGCATGAGCTTAAACATGATCTACTTGAGAGCTCAAAACAATTGCCAAGTATCAAATTATTCAAGACAATATGAAGCATTTTCTGTTTCCAACCAAATATCAATAAGTGCTGCAGCTTTCAACTCCGCCATGAACATGAAAAATAAAACGAAGAACACCAGTGTTCATATGAAAAAGCGGAGCGTGTCTCTCTCCCACACAAGGATTGCTAGGATCCAAATTTATTCAAACAAAAACAAAAATAAAAACACACAGACGCTCCAAGTAAAGGACATATAATGTGACTGAATAAAAATATAGTTTCACTAGAAGTGACCTAATAAGTTGTCGATAAAGAAGGGGATGCCTTGGGCATCCCCAAGCTTAGACGCTTGAGTCTTCTTGAAATGTGCAGGGATGAATCACGGGGGCATCCCGAAACTTAGACTTTTCACTCTTCTTGATCATATTGTATCATCCTCCTCTCTTGACCCTTGAAAACTTCTGCCACACAAAACTTCTCATAAACTTCATTAGAGGGGTTAGTACTCAAAAAACTTTAATCCACTTTGGTCCTGTAGTGACACATTGCAAGAACTCAATAAAACATTAGCTACAGCTCTCCACGTCTAGAAAGCCTTACTTAAAGTCCACAAGAGACAATGCAAAAAACAGAGACATAATCTGTCAAAACAGAACAACCAGTAAAGAAGAATTTTTAAGAGGTACTTACGTTGCTCAAATCAGAAAAATCAAACTAATGAAAGTTGCGTACATATCTGAGGAACACGCATGAAAATTGGCATATTTTTCTGAGTTTCCTACAGAGAAACCTACTCAAATTTGTGACAGATAGAAATCTGTTTCTGCGCAGAAATCCAAATCTAGCATCAACCTTCTATTAGAGACTTTACTTGGCACAACAATGCAATAAAATAAAGATAAGGAGAGGTTGCTATAGTAGTAACAACTTTTAAGACACAACAAAACAGTAGCAAAATAAAGACATGGGTTATCTCCCAAGAAGTGCTTTCTTTATAGCCATTAAGATGGGCTCACCAATTTTAATGATGCTCACATAAGGATGAGAGTTGAAGCAAAACAGAGCATCAAAAAGCAAGTTCAAAACACATTTAAGTCTAACCCACTTCCTATGCATAGGAATCTTGTACACAAATAAATTCATGAAGAACCAAGTGACAAGCATAGCAAGATAAAACAAGAGTAACTTCAAAATTTTCAGCATATAGAGAGGCGTTTTAGTACCATAAAAATTTCTACAACCATATTTTCCTCTCTCATAATAATTTTCAGTAGCTTCATGAATAAAATCAACAATATAACTATCACATACAGCATGCTTTTCATGATCTACAAACACATAATTTTTATCAAGCTCAAAAATAATGGGATTAAAACTTTCAAACCCACTTTTATCAATAATATAACAAGATGATTGATCAATCTCAAAAGATATGGGACTCCTAGATAAAGTCAAGACTTCTCCAATCCCATTTTCATTAGTAGTACAATTAATATTATCAAGTAACATAGGACCATCATCTAGAGCTTTATCATAAACATTTGCTAAGCAAAACTCTTTAGTACCATGCATTTCGATATCAGGCACAAACAAAGCATTATCATAAGATTTATCAAAATAGCATGGATTATCATAGATAACGAGTAGCATAATTATTCTCACAAGTTTTACTCATAGGGAATATTTCAAGAGAATCCACGGGAACATAACATTCATCCTCCTTTGGTAAGCATGGAGGACAATCAAATAGTGTAAGAGATAAAGAGTTACTCTCATTAGAAGGTTGGCATGGGTAGCTAATCCATTCTTCCTCCTTTTGTTCATCACTCTCCTCCTCTTTTTCATCCAATGAGCTTTCAGGTTCATCAATTTCCTCCTCTTTTTCATCCAATGAGCTTTCAGGTTCATCAATTTCTTCTTTCACAGGTTCCTGCAAATTGTGAGTGCGTTCTTGTGCATTAATGAGTTTCTCTTTATAATCAATGATATAAGGATTATCACTGTAACTTTCTATGCAAAAATTAAGGATAGAAGAGACATAATCTTTAAGGTCCTTACAAACAACACAAGTTTCATAATTTTTAGACATGAAGGATTCGATCTCAGAAGCTCCCATAAATAAGACAAATTGTTCTACCTCTTCGAACCCAAAATGAATATAGCTATTCCAATTATAGTTATTAATTAAAACTTTCTCACTAAAGCCACATTGAAATTTAAGATGTTTAGTATCCTGTTTAGAGCAACAGTTTATATCATGGCGTTTAAGCAAGATTTTAGCAATTGTATTCAATTTTTCTATCACAGCACTCATGAATTTACCCGTTCTTGATTCTCTATAATTCATATATATTTCAATAAGCTCCAAATAGGTTGTGGGTTCTCCCATAACAACAGTTTTTAATTTTTTGGGTTTTTCAAATTTTTATGGATTTTTGGTATGTAAGAAAAATAAAACAAGACAAAAACAAACTAGACAAAAGTAAACTAAGCAGAAATAAACTAAGCACAAATAAACTAGACAAAATTAAACTAAGCAAAACAAAATAAAGTAAAATAAAAACAGAGAGAGAGGTAGAGTGTACTCCCCAGTTGAACTTATGAGTAGAGCTATGCCTCCCCGGCAACGGCGCCAGAAAATAGTCTTGATAACCCACAAGTATAGGGTATCGCAACAGTCTTCGAGGGAAGTAAAACCCAAATTTATTGATTCGACACAAGGGGAGGTAAAGAATACTTATAAGCCTTAACAACTGAGTTGTCAATTCAGCTGCACCTGGAAAAGCACTAGTAACGAGGGGTGATGTGAAAGCAGCGGTAATATGAGAGCGATAGTAACGGTAACACAACAGCAGATATTAGATAACACGAGAGGCAATGGCACCGAGAAAATAGTTGATACTACTTCCAATGACATATAGAACGAGTATACGATGATAAGAGATGGATCGGGGTTCCCAGCTATCTACACTAGTGGTAACTCTCAAATAACAAGTAACAAGTGTTGGGTGAACAAATTATAGTTGGGCAATTGATAGGATTGAAATAGCATTAAGACAGAACATCAAGATTATTAATCATGTAGGCATGCTTTCCATATATAGTCATACGTGCTCGCAATGAGAAACTTGCATAACATCTTTTGTCCTACCAGCCGGTGGCAGCCGGGCCTCAAGGGAATCTATCGGTAATTAAGGTACTCCTTTTAGTAGAGCACCGGAGCAAAGCATTAACACTTAGTGAAAACATGTGATCCTCATATCTAAGCCTTCCCCTCCGGTTATCCCGATTCTTTGTCACTACGGGGCCTCGGGTTCCGGACATAGACATGTGCAAACAACTTGTAGATACAATCTAAGCAATAATTATAGAGCTCAAATCTAAGATCATGCCACTCGTGCACTAGTGACAAGCATTAAACACAACAAGATTGCAGCAACAATAACTTCACAAACTTATATAGATAGACTGATCATAATGTAACAATTCATCGGATCCCAACAAACACAACACCGATTACATAAGATGGATCTCAATCATGTAAGGCAGCTCATGAGATCATTGTATTGAAGTACATGGGAGAGAGAGTACCAACTAGCTACAGCTAGAACCCGTAGTCCATGGGGGAACTACTCACGGAGCATGATGGAGGTGGTGGCGTCGATGGAGATGAGTTCCGGGGGCACTTCCCCGTCCTGGCGGCGTGCTGGAACAGAGATTCTGTCCCCCGAAACTAGGTTTCGCGATGGCGGCGGCGCCCCTGGAGTCTTTCTGGAGTTTCGTCAATTGGTATCGGGTTTTTAGGTCGCGAGGGACTTTATAGGCGAAGAGGTGGCGTTTGGGGAGCCAGGGGGCTCCCTCCCCATAGGCTGGCGCGGCCAGGGGGCCACCCGCGCCGCCTTATGGTGTGGGGGCCCTGGGCCTCCTCTCCGGGTCCCCTCCGGTGTTCTGGAACTTTCCGGGGAAAATAAGATATTTGGTCTTTGTTTCATCGAATTCCGAGAATATTGCCCGAACAGCCTTTTACGGAACCAAACACAACAGAAAACGAGAAGCGGCACTTCGGCATCTTGTTAATAGGTTAGTTCCGGAAAATGCATCAAAACGATATAAAGTATGAATAAAACATGTAGGTATTGTCATAAAACTAGCATGGAACATCAGAAATTATAGATACGTTGGAGACGTATCAGTGAGTAGTTCGTTTAGTTCTTGAGGACATGGGTGAAGTCTAAATGTTAGTAGTGAACTATGTTGAGTAATATTTAATGGTTTGATATTTAAGTTGTGGTGTTATTCTTCTAGTGGTGTCATGTGAACGTCGACTACATGACACTTCACCTTTATGGGCCTAGGGGAATGCATCTTGTATTCGTTTGCTAATTGTGGGGTTGCCGGAGTGACAGCAACCTGAATCCCTGTTGGTATATCGATGCATGAGGGATAGCAGGATCTCAGAGTTTAAGGCTGTGGTTAGATTTATCTTAATTACTTTCTTGTATTTGCGGATGCTTGCAAGGAGTTTAATCACAAGTATGTATTAGTCCTAGGAAGGGCGGTGCATTAGCATAGGTTCACCCACACAACACTTATCAAAACAATGAATATTAATCAACTATATGAAGCGAAAGCACTAGACTAAATTCCCGTGTGTCCTCAAGAACGTTTGGTCATCATAAGTAAACAAACCGGCTTGTCCTTTGTGCTAAAAAGGATTGGGACACTTGCTGCAATTATTATTCTCGCATTTTACTTACTTGTATTTTATTTATCTGCTATATCAAAACCTCCTGAAAACTTGTCTGTGAGCATTTACAGTGAATCCTTCATCAAAATTGCTTGTCAGCACCTTCTGCTCCTCGTTGGGTTCGACACTCTTATTAATCGAAAGTACTACGATACACCCCCTATACTTGTGGGTCATCACCCCTTGAATACGAGTACCTAAACCTCATGCTACTCAACTTAGGTCCCAAATAAGTTCTTGTCATTGTAAGTATACATATATCATCGAGAACTGCCAACGGGGTACCTCCTGCCCCATGATATAGGACATTCCCATACCAAAATGACAAGACAAACAGACAATGAGCATCTCAGCAATCTTTTTATTTACTATGGGTATAGCTTTTTATTCAAAATGCTTCATAGAATGTTCACTATGGTTCACTGTAAATTTCCACCATGAATGATGCATGGCTTAGATTAGTGGCCCAGGCGTTTGTCTAACACATATACAAACTTCATGGACTTACAAGTTTCCATTTTATTTCGCACCGCTAGGCATTGATGACCCACAAGTATAAGGGATCACAACAGTCTTCGAGGGAAGTAAAACCCAATTTATTGATTCGACACAAGGGGAGCCAAAGAATATTTGTAAGCCTTACCAGCGGAGTTGTCAATTCAGCTGCACCTGGAAACAGACTTGCTCGCAAGAGTTTATCAGTAGTAACAGTTTTATGGCGATAGTGAGTAGTGAAATATCGGCAGCGGAGTAACAAAGACAGCGGTAGTGATTATAGTAAACAGCAGGATTAAAATACTGTAGGAACAGGGATGGATGAACGGGCGTTGCATGGATGAGAGAAACTCATGTAACAATCAAGATAGGGCATTTGCAGATAATAATAAAATGGTATCCAAGTACTAATCAATCAATAGGCATGTGTTCCATATTTAGTCGTACGTGCTCGCAATGAGAAACTTGCACAACATATTTTGTCCTACCAGCCGGTGGCAGCCGGGCCTCTAGGGAATCTCTTGGAAATTAAGGTACTCCTTTTAATAGAGCACCGGAGCAAAGCATTAACACTCCGTGAACACATGTGATCCTCATATCACCGCCTTCCCCTCCGGTTGTCCCAATTTCGTCACTTTGGGGCCTCGGGTTCCCAGACAACAACATGTGTATACAACTTGCAGGTAAGATCATAAAGCAATGAATATCATCATGAAATAATAACATGTTCAGATCTGAGATCATGGCACTCGGGCCCTAGTGACAAGCATTAAGCATAACAAGTTGCAACAATATCATAAAAGTACCAATTACGGATACTAGGCACTATGCCCTAACAATCTTATGCTATTACATGACCAATCTCATCCAATCCCTACCATCCCCTTCAGCCTACAGCGGGGGAATTACTCACACATGGATGGGGAAACATGGCTGGTCGATGGAGAGGCGTCGGTGGTGATGATGGCGATGATCTCCTCCAATTCCCCATCCCGGCGGAGTGCCAGAACGGAGTTTCTGGTCCCGAGATGGAGTTTCGAGATGGCGGCGGTGTTCTGGATGTCTTCTAGCGATTTCGTCTAACCCCCATGCGTTTTTAGGTCGAAACCCTTAAGTAGTCCAGAGGGGGGCACCTGGGGCTGCATGAGGCGTTGCCACCATAAGGCGGCGCGCCCCCCTCCTGGGCCGCACCGGCCTATGGTCTGGAGGCCGTGGGCCTCCCCCTGGCCTGCCCTTCTGGCTCCGTGATTCTTCTGGGAAAATAGGCCCTTCGACATTAATTCCGGGGATTTTCCTGAAAGTTGAGTTTACGCACAAAAACGAGACACCAGAGCAATTCTGCTGAAAACAGCGTTAGTCCGTGTTAGTTGTATCCAAAATACACAAATTAGAGGCAAAACAATAGCAAAAGTGTTCGGGAAAGTAGATACGTTTTGGACGTATCAACTCCCCCAAGCTTAGCTTATTGCTTGTCCTCAAGCAATTCGATTAACAAGCGAGTGCGATAAAAGAACTTTCACGAACACATTTGTTCATATGATGTAAATATTATCATGATATGGACAAGTACTTAGGCAATTCATAGTAAGACACATGCAAATAAAGTCAGCTAATAGCTATGTCAATCATGGAAAAGGTGCCAACAAATTAATAATAAGCATCATGAATCATGTCTATCAGCAGGATTGCAATGTTCATAAAAGGATATGATAAAGTGGTATCTCGCTTGCCCGTATTTGTACAGCAAAACATAAATGCTCGGGCACCTTTGAGGTTCATGGAAAGATTGGAAGTAGAGATTATCAAAGATAAAAGCATCAAAGTTATACCACAATTACTCACATTTAGGGACAAGCATGTTATACTAAGAATGACAGTTGTGCTCTCAAGAAAGTGCTCAAAGAAAGGATGATGACTCAACATAAAAGTAAAAGATTGACCCTTCGCAGAGGAAGCGAGGGATTGACATGTGCTAGAGCTTTTCATTTGTAAAATAGGAGTAAAATTATTTTGAGAGGTGTTTGTTGTTGTCAACGAATGATAGTGGGTACTCTAACTACCTCATCAACCAGACTTCCAAGAGCGGCTCCCATGAAGGACGTTATCTCTACCAGCAAGGTAGATCATCCCTCTTCTCTTTTGTTTACACATGTATTTTAGTTTCATTATGGATGACACTCCCCCAACCTTTGCTTACACAAGCCATGGCTAACCGAATCCTCGGGTGCCTTCCAACATTCTCATACCATGGAGGAGTGTCTATTTGCAAATTAAGCTGCTTATCGATAAATCCAGGGCAAAGCATGTGAAGAGAATTATTGATGAAAGTTAATTAATTGGGGCTGGGAACCCCGTTGCCAGCTCTTTTTGCAAAATTATTGGATAAGCGGATGTGCCACTAGTCCATTGGTGAATGTCTCTCAGGAGTAAATGACAAGATTGAAAGATAAACACCACATACTTCCTCATGAGCTATAAAACATTAACACAAATTGAGAAGCATTTTGAAGGTTTTAAAGGTAGCACATGACAATTTACTTGGAATGGTTTGAAATGCCATGCATAGGTATTTATGGTGGACACTTTGGAATACTTGGTTTTCAGGGGTTTGGAAGCACGAGCAGCGTTCCCGCTCAGTACAAGTGAAGACTAGCAATAGACTGGGAAGCGATAATCAAGAGAGCGATGAATCGTCATAATCATGCTTGCGACAAAATAAATTAACGGAGGCATAAAAGTGATACAAGAACTCCGAGGCAAAGTAAATCATCGAGGCTTAATTGACTTTTGTTCAGTCATATGCATGCGTGAGCATGTGCCAAGTTGATTCAAGTGAATTATTCAGAGGAGGATACCACAATGTCATATCTATCTATGAATAAAGCAATGCAAGCAAATATTTATGACACGCTACTCATATTAATAAATTGGAGCTAAACATGAGAGATCATGAACTACTAGACTTTTTTAAATGACATATACCTCACATGACCCAACTAAGCATGCTCACATGGATGAGTATATGTACAAAAATGAAAACAAATAGAGTTCATACCAGCCTCTCACCACAGTCGGATTGTCGTAGATCGTCATTATTGCCTTTTACTTGTGTAGCTTGAATAATATGAAGTGAAAACCAAGCTCCAACCACCGAAGACCGCTGAACTCCATAATGAACTTTACAAAACCAAAGAAGAACAACAAATATTTTTGGTGTTTTCGAATTGGAAACAAGAACAAAAGGAAACAAGCAAACAAAGCAAAATCTTTTTGGATTTTCTCATAGCAACCTAACGATAGCAAATAAAGCAAAATAAGAGCAAGAAACTAAAATAAGCAAATGGTAAAGAGAAACAACAGAAATATTTTTGATCTTTTTGTGTTTTAGGAAAGAAACAAAGCAAAAACAAGAAAATGAAAACTAAAAGAGTCGCATAAACACAAAGTAGCAGAAATCTGCCAAACTTGACAGCAGTACAGTAATCTATTTTTACGAAAATCTTCTGCTGCTCAAATCGAAAAGTGTTCAACTAATGAAAGTTAGATAACAACCTGGGGAACATGCACAAAAATTGGCTTCGCAAAATAACGTTCTGGCTGTTTTTGAGATTTTTTTGGTATCAGTCCAGAATCTGTTTTCAATCTGCACTTCCCCAAATATCATCTTCCTCTTATTAGAAAACCACTTTAAGAAGCTAAACAAGTATGTACAAGTATCCAGCAATTATAATATGCAATGAATGAGTGATGCCGGTATACCTCCCCCCAAGCTTAGGCTTTTGGCCTAAGTGGAGATCAACCCCAGCGAGGATCAGGGTTCCACGCCGGTGGATCATACATGGTGTGGTCATAATAAGGTCCTTGTGCAGAAGAAAAGGGTGAAGGCTCCACATGCCCAAAATGTTGATGTGAAGAGCTCGCTGCATCGGGTGACAAGTCGAGGTGTTCCTCGGCCTCCTCCGTGTCGTCCCTTGCATGATGGCTATCCCACTCTATGTATGCATTTAGTTCATCTTCCGTGACCGACCAATTTCCCCTGGAAGCAAGGTTAAACAAAGCAGGTGCAGGCAATCCTACTAGTTTTTCAGTTCTTTTAATTGTTCTCCAATTTTTCTTGTAAAATGTTATCTCATAAGACAGGTTATTCAGATTAGATTGGTTAGAAACAAAGTCATGTTTTATCATTGAAACAATATCGAGTTTCTCTACAGAGAGCTGAACATCAAGAGGGTGAGGTTCTACACCATGCATAGCTAATAAACGAGAGGCGATGAGACCTCCACAAATTCCTCCCTTCTCACGGTTAGTAGCAAGTCTACAGGCTATCAAAGCACCCAAGTTATAAGTCCTATCACCTTGCAATGCAGCAGCTAGGAAAGCTAAATCCTGGATAGATAACTTATTTGCATTCTGTCTAGCAAGAACGCACTTGGTGATGAAATAAGCAAAGTAGCGAATAGTCGGGAGTTGAATGCTACGAATTTTACCACTCTCTTCGAGAAGCTTCTCCCTTGACGAGATCTTCTTGTATAGACTCGAGAGTTCTGCGGCGTCCCCTAATCTTCTCACAAGATCCCCATTGTGGCACTCTAATAGCTGTACAAAAATCAGCAAAAGGCAAGTCGATGGTTTTATTATAAATTTTATATCGAACCATGGGGTTAGGTTGGGACCAATAGAATTCAAAATCCTGCACCACCGACATGGTTAGTTTTGCATATTGGTAAGGTTCACCAACAACAAAATTTTCCAACCCTGTATTGGAAATCAGATTTTGAACATCTTGCAAGATTCCTGCACTCCTCATAAAATCAGTGCATGGGTAGTACGAGGGGTATACTCCCTCTTCGCGGTGAACTCTCATAACCTGTTGCACCTCCAATTCTTGTTGGTTGAGTTGGTGCCTATTCCACTCCATTTTCTGAAATTTTTCAACAAACATTATAAAAGTTGATTTGGAGACATATAATTGAGGGAAACTACTATAGGAACTTGGTAGAGTACTAAACATGCATCAAAACTAAATTTTGCAACTTAGAACAAGCATGCAAGCTCACTTAATATGTTACCTATAGCAGAAAAATATTCAAGATATACTAAACCAAACAAAATTCTATTTGGATAATCGGAGGAGTCACATACCGGAGAGCAAATGTGCCAAATTTCAGACAGAAATCTGGGTTGAGCAAAGAGATCAAAGAATCCTGAGCTCTTGAGCAAAAATGCGAGTGAGAGAAAGTTGGTACGAGTTTTTTCGGGAGAGAGAGTAGAATGGGAGGAAGAGATGAGTTAGTGGGGCAAGGAGGGGCCCACACCACAGGGTGGCGCGCCCCCCTTGCTGGCCGCGCCGGCCCATGGGGTCCAGCCCCAGGGTGCCCCACTGGTCAGCCCCTGGTGCTCCCAGGTAGCTCTTCGAAAAATAAAACCCACAGTATAATTTTTGTAAATTTTTTAGAACTTCGAAAAACACACATTTCTAGGTGCTAAAATTACTAATTCAGGACATAAAAAGATTTTCAAACTTCTAAACAACTTAAGCATCTTGCAAAACAAGTGGTACTACAGCAAGTAAAACAAGTGGAGAAAGAAAGAAATGTTGTTTAGCTCTTCTATGCATATAAAATATACTTGTTAACAAGGTTGATCAAGTCTTGCCACCAAATAATTTTTACATGTCATAATAAGAAGGGATTTCTATTTTCGTGCCCTCGGGTCCTTAGTTGTACTCAGTTTTCCCCAGCTCCTTAGTTTTTCCTCAGTTTTCCCCAAGCCCTTGTCTGAACCGTAGAAGGAGCTCGGACGGAAGGAATCCGTTAAGTTGACCGTTCCGTGCTGACGAGTGGGGTCGTGTCGTTTGTAGGGTCGCGTCGTGTGGGACCGCGTCGTGTGAGGCTGGTAGGAAGGGACCGCGTGGGACAGGACGAGGCCGTGTTTGTGTGGCTGTAGCGTGTGGAGCCGTGTGGGTCCGGGACGGGGGCACGAGTGGTTTCTGTCTCTTTCGCCCAGATTAGCAGTTTTCAATGTACCTTTTTCCTCTCTATCGCTCGATCTCATTCATATTTGATAGCCCAAATTGGTAGCAAATCTAGAGCAGCTTCTCCTTCGGTTTTTAACGCCATTCATTTTTTTATGCCTTCGTTTTTACCCAATCAGGTAGGAAATCTAGGGCACAAATCCAGAGAGAAAATATAGGATAAGCTGCATACAGCAACCAACATAGCATAGATATATTAACGACAGATCCAAAAGTAGTACCGATAGATCCAACATAAGCTACATTTTACATGAAATTAAGCTGCTCTACGGATAGAGCAATCACATACGAAGAGTGCAGTAGGCACGTTCAACGCCTCCGGGTAGCGCGTGTGACTCGCTTGGAGGTTGCGCAGTGAATCCCAAGTGCTTTGTGTTTGGCCATGTACGCATGCACGTTCACGGTCCTTCCAACTCTAGCACCACATCTGCCAATGGATTCAGCATGGTTCACCGGGGAGTTGAAGTCGGTGGCGCGGAGCTTCCTGTTGCGAAGGGGCACTTGTAAATGCCTCGAGCAAAGGGGCCATCGTAATGGCCGGACCGCAGCCTCCCGAGGACGTGACGAGTCTTGGTGTGGAAGGACTCGTCGTCGCCGTCGACGTCGTCTGCTCTCTGCACCTGTCACGTAGCACCAAAGATCGTGCAAAAAACACGGAGTCAATTGCAACGATGATGGAACGGAGAGTGAACAAAAATCATGCATGATAATATGGGCTCGAAAAAAGAGGTAGCCTCGGTTACATTGGACACACTTATATCCAGGATTTGAGTCAACAAACCAAAGATCATGCACAACAAATTTGTACACACCAATTGTTTACCGACCAAACCCCGAATCAATTTATGCCCAAATATTCATCATCATCGGCACAAATCTTAAACAAAAGCAAATCACAAACACTAATAACGCAAGATCTAACACAAAAGGATCGAACTAGGAACAGACGAACGAGTAATAACGCAAGATCTAACAAAAAAGGATTGAACTAGGAACAGACGAACCGTAATAACGCTAGATCTAACACAAAATGATTGAAATGAGATAAGAACAAGGGAACAAAGGGTTACCTCCGGCTCGTTGTCGATGATGGTGGTGTCGTAGGGGTTCTCCGGCGCGTCGTACTGCACTGGTTCGTACGGGTCCCAATCGACGGGGGACTGGACGGTGGCGGCGGCCGATGCGCCGGCTGCTACGTTGGAAGCAGCGACAGGGGCCTGGACGGGGGCGGCGGCCGATGCGCCGGCTGCTACGTTGGAAGCGGCGATAGGGGCCTGGACGGTGGCGGCGGCCGATGCGCCGGCTGCTACGTTGGAAGCAGCGGCAGGGGCCTGGATGGGGCGGCGGCCGATGCGCCGGCTGCTACTTTGGAAGCAGCGACGGGGGCCCGGACGGGGCGGCGGCTGATGTGCCGACAATGGGCATCTCATTCTTCTCCATCGCCGGCGGTTTTCTTCGGGGTTTTTTCTTCGGTTGTGGAGAAGATGATGGGACAGGAGAGGCGGTTGCGGTGAGCCGGTGAGAACGTGCGTCGAGGGAGAGAAAGAGGGGCTCTATAAAGACGAAGGTGGCGTGTACCGCAACACGCGTCCGCTATGCACGGCTGCAGCGTGCACCGCTACACGAGTCTAACCCCGGGACGTTTGGTGTACTCAGTTATAACCTCGGGCCTTATACGGATATTTTATCCGTACTCAGTTTTCCCTCGAGGACTTAGACCGGCAAGTGCAATATACTCAGTTTTACCCTCAAGTAGCTGGTCAACAGAGAGTCAACAAATGAGATTAACATAGCTAATTGAGTCATTTCATGCGCAAAAAAATCCGAAAAAATAAAAACATAGTGGCAACTACTCATGGAGTCTTCCTACACAACCTGCCACCTAGAAAACCTTAACAAACATATATAAATCAAGTTTACCACAAATTGCCACTTCTCAGAATCACTAGTGTAGCTATGAAGATGCATGGTTTTCCACCCAAACCCCTTTGCAAAACATCTTTCCCAAAACATAGTTTGTCTAAATGATGCCATAATTGTCACACTCATGTATATTTGAATTGCAAATAATTTGATGTAGCCCAATATGAATTATATTGTACAAAACACACATTTTTCATTTTGTAATTCTTTTGTTTGAATCCCTTAGTCTATTTACTATTTATGTGCCCTTGGATTCTTAGTACTACTCAGTTTTGCCCTCAAGTACTTGTCACAAATGCTCCGAGAAGCCCAAACTTATCCTGATTGGTTGAGCCGTTGTCACACGGATCGACTCCACGAACCGTTGATCCACTGATCTAACGGGCAGTATACCCCTATCCGTCTCTTCGTGGCAACCTCTCTCTCTCTCTCTCTCTCTCTCTCTCTCTCTCTCTCTCTCTCTTCGTGGCCACCCATCTCTCTCTCTCTCTGTCGGTGGAGAATGCAATAACGAGTTTGCCACTTAATATAGTTTGGGATATAGTATTGGTATAAACATGAGGCATACATATTTGCGGATTTCGGTGATTGCATTATTTGTCAGCCCTCTAACAATTATCAACTATCTTGAGCTGTCCTTTTCTTTTAGGGAATATAGTTTGGGATATAGTATTGGTATTTTGAAACGGCCTAAAAGTGGTATAATTTTGTTATAAACATGAGGCATACATTTTTGCGGATTTCGGCGATTGCATTATTTGTCACCCCTCTAACAATTATCAACTATCTTTAGCTGTCCTTTTCTTTTAGGGAATATAGTTTGGGATATGGTATTGGTATTTTGGAAAGGCCTAAAAGTGGTATAATTTTGGTATAAACATGAGGCATACATATTTGCAGATTTCGGGGATTGCATTATTTGTCACCCCTCTAACAATTATCAACTATCTTGAGCTGTCCTTTTCTTTTAGGGAATATAGTTTGGGATATAGTATTGGTATTTTGAAACGGCCTAAAAGTGGTATAATTTTGTTATAAACATGAGGCATACATTTTTGCAAATTTCGGCGATTGCATTATTTGTCACCCCTCTAACAATTATCAACTATCTTTAGCTGTCCTTTTCTTTTAGGGAATATAGTTTGGGATATGGTATTGGTATTTTGGAAAGGCCTAAAAGTGGTATAATTTTGGTATAAACATGAGGCATACATATTTGCGGATTTCGGTGATTGCATTATTTGTCACCCCTCTAACAATTATCAACTATCTTTAGCTTTCCTTTTCTTTTAGGGAATATAGTTGGTAATTTCGGTGAATGCACACACTAACTTTGAAAACAACTACAAGTACATGTAACTGAATAATGGATTTGTAACAAGGTATCCCTTGTAACAACTTCTAGCGCCTGGTGAGCAATGATAAGAATCCGATCGTAATTATACAACAAAAAAAACAACCAGCCATCAGATTAGCTTGCTTCTTCAAACTCGATCAGCTGCCTTAACTGCTTGTTCATTTTCTTCACTTCTCCCTTCACTTCCACCAGTTCTGCATTGGGAGCATTAGGCATAATCGGAAGGTCCCTAATCGGAACGGCTCCTCTCTCCGCCGCATTCTCTACAGCCAAGTCCCCCCCTCCCAAATTGCGCCCCCAATAGCGCCAATTGATTCATGCAACTGAAGCCTCTGAACGTACACATCGATCCACTCGAAATGCCTGCATTTCTTCAAGATCTGAAAACAACAACGTGAACCCTAAATCCCAAATTCGAGGGAATAACAAGAAAATCGAGAGAAAACAGAGAAATTGGAGCGAGATCTAACCTTATCCCCCTCTCTATATGGCAAGCTCTCGCATGCAACGAACTCACGTCCACGGTTGCCGTTCTCGTCCGTCTTACGGATCGGCCGCTTCGGAGGCTCTGGCGTGGGCGGTCGGGGCATCTTGTCAAAGGCACGGGTCCATACTCGCGGCCATGAAGAATGGGAGGTCGAAGAGAAACTAGACATCACCCGCGTGCCGGAGAAGGGCTGCCGGCCGGCGGAGAAGAAGAACAATGGGGCGCGAAGAAAGAAAGGGGAAGCAATGGCACGGGCACGGGCGCGGGGCTAGCTCGGGCTCCCATATTGCAACGGTCACCTGGGTAAGCTGTGGGTCCGGCGTGCTAACGTGGACAAGTTGTGGGTCCCACGATGATCTGGATAAGTGGAGACGTGTCCACTGCGGGGCACCAACAGTGGCCCCACTTGCCAGCACCAACCAACGTCAACTAAACGGGAATCCTCCGTCCGAGCTCCTTCTGCGGGTTACAGACAAGGGCTTGGGGAAAACTGAGGAAAAACTAAGGAGCTGGGGAAAACTGAGTACAACTAAGGACCCGGGGGCACGAAAATATAAATCCCTAATAAGAAATAAACCTCAAATCAATCATGTTACCTTATATTGTATTGCTATGGATCCAATCACAAGAGTTTGATATTCTTCTTTAGGCTCATATATTGGACAATCAATATCTCCTACTTTGATAGATCTCAAATTAGAAATTGTATTAACTCCACATACTTTATCAATCCTCTTGGGAAAATAAACAGTATGCTCCTTGTCATCGACATTGAAAGTAACTTTTCCTTTATTGCAATCAATAATAGCCCCTGCGGTGTTAAGAAAAGGTCTCCCAAGAATAATAGACATATATTATCATCTTCAGGCATTTCCAACACAACAAAATCAGTTAATATTAAGCAGTTTTGAGTAGCTTGAACAGGAACATCCTCACATATACCAACAGGAATAGCAGTAGATTTATCAGCCATTTGCAAAGATATATCAGTTGGTATCAACTTATCTAAATAAAGTATCTTATAAAGAGAAAAAGGCATAACACTAACACCTGCTCCCAAATCACATAGAGCGGTTCTAACATAATTATTCTTGATGGAACAAGGAATAGTCGGTATACCTGGGTCGCCCAGCTTCTTTGGAACTTTGCCATTGAAAGAGTAATTAGCAAGCATAGTGGAAATCTCCTCATTAGGAATTTTCCTTTTGTTAGAGACAATATATGTCATATACTTTGAATAAGGAGGCAATTTAATAGCATCGGTCAAAGGGATTTGCAAGAACAAAGGTTTCATCCAATCACAAAATTTATTATAGTGTTCTTCTTCCTTTGATTTTAGTTTCTTAGCAGGAAAAGGCATTTGCTTTTGAACCCAAGGTTCTCTTTCATTACCATGTTTCTTAGCAATAAAATCTTCTTTAGTATACTTTTTATTTCTAGCATGCTTTTCAAGTTCATCCTCAACCTCTTCTTTATCAGAAGCATCATTCTTATCATTATCTTTATCATGTTCATTACCACTTTCAGTTTCAGCATCAGAAATAGAAATAATATTAGGATCATTAATAGGCTCAGAGGACTCTACAACAATTTTATGTTTCTTTTTCTTTTTCTTAGAAGGAGCATTAATTTCAGTTCGTTGAGAATCTTGTTCAACTCTTTTGGGATGCCCCTCAGGATATAGAGGATCCTGAGTAGAAACACCGCCTCTAGTTGTTACTTCGTAAGCATGTTTTTCTTTAGAACTATTTTTAACAAGTCATTTTGCACTTTAGTGAGTTGATCAATTTGAGTTTGAACCATATGAAAATGTTTAACAAGCATCTTAACATCATTGGAGGTTCTCTCCACAATATCATGCAATTCACTAATAGCTTGAGAATTTCTCATTAAATGATTCTCTACTCTCATATTAAAGTTATCTTGCTTAACAATATAATTATCAAACTCATCTAAACATTGATTAGGAGGTTTTGAATACGAAATATCTTCCCTACTAAAGAGTTGAAGAAAATGTACCTCAATCATGGATGAAGGGGAGTTATCTTACATAAATCTTGTATGGGAGGTAAATTGTTCATTTCTTCGGATTTAATACCCTTCTCTTTAAGAGATTTCTTGGCTTCCCTCATATCTTCATCATTTAATTTAATCATACCCCTCTTCTTCAATATTGGTGTCGGAGTTGGTTCAGGTGTAGTCCAATCATCATGATTCCGGCCTATTCTAGCCAATAATTCTTCAGCGTCGTCTGGAGTTCTTTTCCTGAAAACACAACCATCACAACTATCCAGGTATGCCCTAGACTCAATGGTTAGTCCACTATAGAATATATCAAGTAAATCATGCTTTTCCAAATCATGTCCAGGCCGAGCTCTGATAAGAGAGCAAAATCTCGCCCAAGCTTCAGGCAATTTCTCTCCATCTTTCTGGTCAAAATTATAAATTCTCTGCAAAGCAATATGTTGAGCACTAGCAGGAAAGTATTTCCGAAAGAAAACATCAAGCAAACCACTTGGACTATCAATAGAATCAGGAGGCAAACTATTATACCAAGTTTTAGCATCATCCTTTAATGAGAAAGGAAAAATTTTAGCAACGAAATAAGTACGCTTCTTGATATCATCAGAAAACAAGCTACTCAAGGTTGAAAGCTCATTCATGTGTTCTACAACACTTTCTTTTTCAGTACCACAAAAAGGTGTTTTCTCAACAGTAGATATATGAGATAAATCAAGAGAAAAATCATAATCCTTATCCTTAATGTTTATAGAAGATGTGGCAAATTTAGGATCAGGAGACAGTTTATATCTAACAGCATGTTGTGCAAGAAGCCTTTTAATATTACTTGTACCAGTAGTAGCATTGCATTTACCAATGAAATCATCATCAAGTTCTACATAATCTTCATCAAGATCATCACTAGAGTATTCAACAGACTCAGGTGAATTAACAGGTGTAGCAGCATTTTCATTAGGAGTTTCAGTATTTTCAATTTGTCTAGACCTAGCAATCGTAGCATCTAGAAAAGATCCTAATGAACCATCATTATCAAGCACAGTAGAAGCATCATCAAAATTATAAGAGCAATTTTCAGATTCAGCAGAAGTACCAGCATTTGAAGCTTGTGGTGGTGAAATGTAATATCCCAGGTAATGGGGTTACAAAAATAGAGGAATTAGATGTGTGCATTGCATTCATGCATAGAAAATCTGGGGAATTTCACAGTAACTGAAGTTTCACTTGACCTTGGTGGAATTGAAGTAGCTCATCAAGTCAAGCGCTATAAACCTCAATGTGACTTTGTTAAAACCTTGTTTTGGGTAGAGAGGATTTGATCTAAGGGGTTAGATCAAATAGAATTGATATTCAACACAACAACACTTTACTCAATGATCAATTGCTTGATCATACAAAAGATCACAACATGGTAATCCTTGCCATAACATATGAACATCCATTTAATTGGAAATCAAGTAACAACAATTGGAGAAACTATTCTTGACTTATCTTTTCCATGTCTTAAACTAATCCATGATCCTACCATGAACCTCATGGTATTCATTCTATTTCAATCTTGGGAACATAATAAGGAGATCAACTCTAGAAATATTTATCCTTCTCTATTCCATGTTATTATACATCAACCCTAGAGAGGTGAGAGTTCTATATTAATAATTATTAGAGAAGCAATAACAGACCTTGAGCTAAACCTTGGATATACATCCAAGTATTCAAATTATCATCTTCAAGAGGAACCCTAGAGTATTATTCAAGTCCTTCCCAAATGAGAGAGAGACCAATCATACTAATTCTAGCTTTACCTGTTTAAGAATCAATGTTAAACTTTGAACTAAAGTATTAGGTAAACCATTTCACCTTGAAGTGGTGAGATCACCAAATACCAAGTGGAATAAGACTATATCCATGACTTAGTGAAATAAGGAGTGGAATAAACCAACTAAGATAGACAATTGAATCTTTGGCTCAGTAACCTAAATAAATATTAGGAGTACACCATAAACCCTAGAATAGCTATTCTTAAATGAGAAAGCTCAAACCACATGGTGTTATACTCAAGATAATTGAGACAACCATAACCATGTCCACCCAAGAAACTATAAGGGAGATATTATGTTTAGTTAATCTAGACAATGCTTGATCATGGAAGTGAGAACCCCATTTAATGAGAGATCCTTAGGAAGCCAAACCTTGATCATTATTAATTAAGTGATGATCATAAACCCTAAGAACTTGAGGTATGGAGAATAAAAACCTAATAGGATAAGTAGATATCATTCACCACATGGAATTATAGAGAGGTAATTAATAAGCAACCCTAAGCTTATATCCCAACCTTAATTTGTGAATCACTTGGTGATCATAAGTAGAATCCTACCATATCTACATTCCACTTATTCCTCAAATAAAGAACAATAGAAAACCTTTAGAGACAAACTCTAAACTTTATATGGTGAGAAACCACCCATCTATATGACCAAAGTTAACTATAAAAAGAACTACAATCAATATAGTTACTTTAAATGATAAATTGGGAATAATAATAGAAGTTACTTGGTAGAAGATAAAAAACCAATTCTCAAATCTTTAGTAATTAAAGAAGCACATAAGGTATTAAGCAAGTAACCCTTATCATAGATAGGGAGATTAAACTTTAGCCAATGCAATATGGTGTCACCTCATTCATACAAACTAAAATTATATCTCAACCCTAGTTATGGTATCACTATGGTGATTACCATATAAACCTAGCCCATAATTGTGAATTAAATCAATGGCCATTAGGTAAATATCATTAGAACCCTAGTGTGGCATATCAATAAAATCTTATGCTTCATTTATTAAACCTGAGAAAAACCATTGTGATACATCTTATAATTAAGACCATATGTGAAGTGATCAACTATTTATCTTGGTAACCAAGATCAACCATGATTGAAACAATACCTACATACATACTTCCAAAGATAAGGATAAGTATTAACCTTAACAAGTGGTTTATCATAGATACTATGAAACCCTAATACATTGGTGCTCACATAAAATTATGTGCATGTGACCAATTCCCTAAAATTGAAACCAAGTCTTAACACAACCTTTAAAATACTTTGAGTTGAAAGTATCAACAATAATGATCCAAATAATTGAATCCACAAGGAAAAAGAAAATTAAAAATAAGAATATAAGCTCATGCCTATTTATTTTTAATAAGCCAACAAGCATGACATGTAAACAAATGTAAAATACTTGCTTCATATTGGAGTGTGGTGCAATACATCACACTACCTCTTAATTGAATTCACATAATAAGAAACCTGCAAGAAAATTTTGAAAATAAATTAGATTCAAAATAGAATTCAAATATGAATTCAAATGAGCAAATTGAAAATAAAAAATAAAAAGAAAATAGAAAAGGAGAGGAGAAGGACTTACCGGACCACCGTCGGCCGAAGAAGCCCAACGAGAGTCCACTCGAGCAGCCCAGCCGGTGACCCATGAGGCAACCCGAGTACCACAGCCCAACCCAGCCCATGTACCCCTTCGTGGGGATAAGACTGGAGACGAAGCCTTCGTCTTCGTCTTGGCCACCGTCGACGCACGCGAGGGCGCCAGCACGACGGCGAGCTCCACGTCCGCGATTGCCGCCGTTGTTGACCGCCAACGCAAAGCGGTGAATCTATAAAGCGCGCAGGAGCCCTCCATTTCTCTCTCTCTGCTCAATTTTCATCGCCATGGCCGAAACCCTAGCCGACGGCAGCCCTAGCAAACCACCGATTCCGACCACCCCTGAGCCCGCCGTTGGGCTCAGGAGGAGCGCCTCCGTGTCTTTTTTCGCCCGGTGAAGTCTCAGGTCGAGGGGAGCTCGGGGAATGGAGAATTCGACCGCCCCTTTCCCAGTACTGCGGAAGAAATGGCGACCGCCGCGACGCCTTCGTCCCTAATCAACGTCGCCGACCCTCTGGGAAGCCTCACGGTAAGATTTCCCGTCGAACGGTGCTAGTTTCCCCATCCTAATTCCCTCGATAGCATCCCGTCGTCGTGAGCCGACGTCCGCCGCCGTTGTTTGAGCTCGCCGGAGCTACTCCGGCGACCATTAGAGCGCGGCGCCGCCATCATTTGGTTCCCCATCGTGCTGCGGTTCTATTGAGCGTAGTTGCGCGTCCTGGGGGGCAGCCTAGCTCCGGCGCCGTCGCCGTTTGACCGCCGGCCGGGAGATCCCCGGCCACATGGTCAATTTTGACCCCGACCAACCGCAACGTGGCAGCCGACGTGGCTCGAGCCCACAAGTCAGTGTCCCTGCGGGTAGTCTGGCCGGGTATATTTAGTATTTCTGTTTAATTTCAAATTCAATAATTGCTGTAACTTTACAAATTCATATAAAATTCAAAATAGCTCAGAAAAATATAAATAATACATTAAAATTCTTAGCAAAGAAAACTCTATCCAATAAAAATATAAAACCAAAATTTTATTTTTAATAAAAATTTAATTATTTTATACTTGTTATTTAAGCCTTTAATTCTAATTCTAAATACAATTAAAATTCAGAGATTAAGAAAAACATTAATAAAATAAATAAAACCAGTAAGCAAATAAAGAAAACATGAAAACTAATTTTCTTTATTTGCTATCTTATTTAATCATTATTAGAGAGATTTAAACCCTGATTAATAATTACCCTTATTATTAATGGTTTAAAAAGAATAAAATGCCAAATTCAATATTATTTTATTTAAAAGTTACTAATAACTTCAACTTTAAATTGAAGTTATTAACCATAAGGCTTTATGGTAAATAGCAAACCCTAATTCCATAATGAATGGTATTATAACCCATCATTTCATGTGAAACCTAAAACCCTAATTCAATTGGGAAATCTAGATCCATTATTACATGTGAACCCTAAATGATTTCAAAACCTAAAACCAAGTTAACATGTGACCATGATACTTTCTTTTCTAACATAGAACAATAATAGCAACTAAATAATTGCCATGACCACATAAAATGTAGAAACCCTATCACTAGTTAATTACTATTCCCTGTTCTCATCCAAATACAACTAGCTGATCAATTAGGATCAACCAAGTGTAAAACCTAGTCCCTATCCTTAGAGATTTCAACCTTAATTAACCATGCTTAGCATCACACCAGTGAGATGAACCTCAGGAGCAACTATGCCAAATCTTGAGCATTACCTAACCAAATTCCACTAAACCCTATTAGTGTTGGATATTAATCAACCATCCTATTTAAGGAGCCACCATACCTTACTTAGTGGATCCAGTAGCAAAACCTAGACAACCTCAACCCTAGTTGCTATACTTCTTATTAAATAAGAAGTATGTTCTTCAAAAGTTATTCTTTTGAAGTAAATAAAGAATCATCATCAACCCTGCTTATAAGGACATATAAACCCTAGCTAGCCATCACCAATAAGATGAAACAGTCCTGATAGCAACCTTGTATGAATAATTTCTTAGGAGGCCCAGGCTTAATCTTAACCTTACAAGCCCTAGGTGTCGATGAATCCAACGTTGTTGTGATCCATCTACTACTTACTCCGACAACCAATTAGAACCATAGTCAACCATAGAACCCCATCAACCTAATTATCATACTTGTTCTTTATTTAAGAACATGTTCTTCAAAAGTTATTCTTTTAAAAATATATGACAATTAATCATTAACCATGCCATATAGTACTAAAACTGACCACTGTTCTTTACTTGTTAACATTATGCCAATTGTCATCCTTTGTGTGCTCAATTGAATATTATGCTTTATTATTTACTCGTTGATAATACCAAGTAATCACACCCGAATAAGAACCTTGTATGTGAATCACTCTAAAAGTGCAACACACCCTAAACCGATCATTACAACTCACTGATCCTAAATCATCGGGGTTAGGTCACGCTTAGAGCGATTGCATCTCATTCTTATGCATTATTGCATCCTTGCCAATCTTTTAAACATCGTCCTTACCGGACGATGATGCTATTTCAGAATTTGGAGTTACTACGTATCGAAGACCTTGCTCGCATAATCTTGCGGTCAAGAAAGGCAAGTTCATCACTTGCTCATGTCATTTGAGTATTTCTATCAAATTACTTGGAAAGTATTATGGTTATCACTATTGCATAAAAATCAAAACCACTACTTTCATAACTATGAATATGACTATGTGGTGGGCAATGGAACCATGGATTGTGTTGATATGGTGGAGGTTCCATTGCACGGGTTTATATCCATCTAGGATTAAACAACAAATGTCGCCGATGATTCTTGTGCCGTAATACCCGTGTTAACCATAAGATCCGGAGTGGGACGGAGTAGTCAAAAGTGTTTCCACCTCTCGTTCATCAACGGATGCGCTTTACCGTAGACACTTGTATCTGTCGGGGCAAGCGGTAGGTGGGGAAGCCTTAAGTCCCCACGGCATAGTCCGTAGACACTTGTCGCTCGAAGAACAAGCGGTAGGCTGGGGAAGCCTTAAGTCCCCACGGTATTGCGGTCTATGATGGGTTGCAGCTACCGGCGAAGGAGTTTGGTTCGATCCCAGACTATCGTCGTGGTCGGGGTCCACCCTGAAATCTATGGGAATAATGGGACCGGCGAGGACCCAGGGTCGGGGCATGCAACAACGGGTGGGTGTTCGAGGTAGCGGAGGAACATGATTGGCTAGACCTTATATCGGGCCTCACACCAAAGGAAGTGTGGACGGGAACATATGCCCGGTTGGCACCAAGGTTAAGATCTCTTATGGGTAAAGCAACACAACTCTGCAGAGTGTAAAGAACCGTGACCTGTCACTCCCTGTTCCGGGATATGGAACTGCGAACGCGGCCGGAAAGGAACTCCATGAAGTTCTAGTAAACCGGTGAAGGCTGACGGACATAGTTCTTCTGAATAAAAGTAACCTTTTGAAGAAATGGTTATGAAAACCTGCATTGGTATTAGACTTTCTGGTCTAATGCTCGTAGCTAGTGCATTAAACACCTCTTTCCTATAATGAACTTGTTGAGTACGCTCGTACTCATCCCACTCTTAAATCCCCTGCTTAGATATGGAGGCCATGAAGGAGGATCTCCAGTACAACTCGAAGACCGAGGAGTCAACAACTACTTCAAGGGACAGAAACCTGCCGGAAGAGTCATATACCACATCCACCATGGAGAAAACCTAGATTAAGCAGTAGAAGGGAACTAGCTTCCTAAACCTAGCTCCTATTTAGCTAGAATCTATTCATAGCCTCAGTAGCTAGTTAAATACTCTACAAATAGAGTTCGTGTTAGGATTAGACTACGAGTCGTTCTTCTGGAGTTTATTTGCAGTTTTACCTCATTGTAAAGTAGGAGGCTGTGTGGATCTTTTGTAAAGAGTCCGTGTTGTAATTCTATAGACATGCCTTGGACCCGCATATGTTTCTGTTGTACCACTCTGAGCGATATAATACAAGTGAAACGGTGTTTCATTGGTGTTATATCAGACTTGCATACTACACCATGCAGTGGTATGCCGGGTCACCACAGTTGGTATCAGAGCAAATGCTTTGACCTTAGGATTAAAACCTTTTAAAGGAGACCTATAGGATTGGTAGTGTCTATAGGAAGTTGTCTTAGGTGAACCAAATTTTTTTTTTATGACTTGAGATGGATATTCACTTGAGAATAATCCTGACACACTTGAGTCAGCATTTCTTACCTATTTTTTTCTAAGTAATGTTAGCTAGCTAATCTCAAATTATGTAGGATACTCTTAAGACCCTAAAATAATTATGAGTAGACCACAGTTGGTATACAATACATGGTAGTCCAAAGAGAGGATACAACCATAAGGAAGATATCCTATTGGAAGATGTGTACCAACATATGTTATGATTAAGTAAGAGTTATCCAGACTGGTAATAGGAGTTATATCAATTGATGAAGATAATTAAGATATCCTAATAGAAGATGTAGACCAAGATAAGTAATGAGTAAGTAAAACTATCTAGACATGTGAAACAATTGATAGTAAGTGATAACTATGAGTCATATGAGGTAGTATAGACCATGATGAGTCAATCATGGGAGATAAGGAAGAGAGATATGAATAAAATATGATTACTTACATGGTAGAGTTGTTAATCATATATGATTCACCTGAGAATCATTATGTGATGGAATAGAACATTATAAGTATTTTGGAGGAGTACAATAAGAAGCCAAGTGCTAAACAATAGTGCAAGAATTATGTTCCAAAAACCATGGGAAGCGTGTCAAGAACATTAGGTCCATAGCCTTACGATACAATAACTTGGAAGTATAGGAGCTATATTCCAATAGTTATGTGTCTAGAATAGTGATGTTAGAACCAGACATATCATTGAAGTAGTCCTCAACAGAATGGAAGCTAAGTTAGTACTTCCAAAGAAAATTAGGTTAACCACAACTATCCTCGACCACTTTGTTTCAAGTTTATCTCATTGCAAATGTGCAATTAAGGTAAAGGTTGAGACGAATAGTAGAATTCCCTATATTCGTGCTAAGTATCATGATATAAACCTATATTAGGTGGTGTTATAAACTACACATCTCAGCCTGATGTTTAGAGATGTCTTACTCAACTATTATTATTCAGGCTTATGATGATGTGTATTATAAGCACAAAGCTGAATCTTCTTGGATTTTATTGGATTTTCATTGTTTGACTAGATCCATACATGAAGTTTGACTTTGGTATGCAAATGCATGTTGCTATATCAAGTTCTTACTTAATGCTATAGATCTAGAGGGGTAATGGTATTCGTGTGAGGAAGTGACGAATTCTGAAGATTCTGAAGACAAGATGAAGGTTCATCAGAAAAAGGAAGTAAAATTGTGGGAAGTAACCACAATACTCTGAAGGAAGTACTATCCGAAACTCATGCTTACCTCAACAGAGGAGTACTTTAGTACGAAAGAAGCATGAAGTTGAGAAATATAAGGATTATGGTGAAGCTGAAGCAGATCCATAGTCAACATAGAAGAGGGAATGCATGGGAAATCACTTAGGATACTATAATCATAGTGTCAGCTAGTGGTTTTCTTGCAAAATAAACCCTGAATGAAGGAAGGTGATATATGAAATCATAGCGGACATAAGAAGACCATAGTCGATATCGGAAGACCACAATTGGTATAATATCAATACTTGCGAGATAAAGTAGAAGATGTCTCGTCCGGTTGATCAGAACCTATAATAGAATCCATTTTTTTAGATATCAAATAGCCACAGTTGGTATAATAACCACAAGTTTGGTATCAGTTGGTATTACAAATAGTCCACGATTTAATTAGTTGTAACAATAGTTTGTGAACAAATAAAAATCTTGTCATCCAAATAGCTAGATCTATAATCATTTAGTCGAAGGATTCACATTGGATGTCCACAATTGAGTGGATACACCACAAAGATTCTTCGTAAAACCATAGAGGAATATAAATCGTAAACTAGACTTATACCCATATTCTAATCATCAATCCAATAGTTGGAAGAAAAGGAGTTGAAGAACATAAGTAAACTCTAAGGGGTAGAGTAAAGATTGAGTTGGATTACAACGACTCAATACTTTGAGCAAGATAGAAGAAGAAGGTCTGAACTGAGAGGAAGTTCGATCTTATTTTCATAAGATTGTTGAACATTACTTTCAGAAGGATGTCAGACCAGAAGCCGAGGTTCATACCTCGAGGAAGTAAGATGTGGACTATAACTTGAGAAAGTGAGTAGTACTTACTCAGAAGAATTAAAACTCAAGTAAGTCAAGCATAAAGAAGTTGGACGAAGGAAATACAATAGGCTCAATAAAGCTCTAATAGGCCAAAGACCGAAGGAGATTGACTATACCAACACTAAAGTCTATTTGAATGATTCCTTTCATGGAACCTAAATAACCAAAATAGTTATAGGTATCAACTATAAACTATGATTGGATGGACTAAATGAGTCTAATCCATTCTTAGGAAAATAAACCATCACGACCATTCCATGTTAAGTACTTTACCAAGTACCATTATTGCGAGTTTTGGTAGTAAGGGAAAACAAAGACCTATTTTATCAAATAGGAGAATGTTATCCGATTAGTCCTCAATTAAGACTGTCAGGACAAGAAGAAGTCCTAATCATTGAATCTTCAATGAGAAAGGAAACAAGCTTATAGAGTTGGAAGAGATCAATGAATCAAAGTAAGAACCATGGTTCGGAGACAAACCCTAATGGATTCCAGGAAGAATCTGGACAAGGGATATATTCAATTATATCCAGTGAGATCACTGTGGAGTTCTAGAAAAGTTTAAGTCTGCATAAGTCAGGACCACACTTCGGAAACGTGAGAGAGTTCAAACTTCGAGGACGAAGTTTAGTTTAAGGGGTAGAGACTGTAATATCCCAGGTAATGGGGTTACAAAAATAGAGGAATTAGATGTGTGCATTGCATTCACGCATAGAAAATCTGGGGAATTTTCGCGCTTTAAAGTAAAACAGATCCACGATGCTTGTTTCACTTGACCTTGGTGGAATTGAAGTAGCTCATCAAGTCAAGCGCTATAAACCTCAATGTGACTTTGTTAAAACCTTGTTTTGGGTAGAGAGGATTTGATCTAAGGGGTTAGATCAAATAGAATTGATATTCAACACAACAACACTTTACTCAATGATCAATTGCTTGATCATACAAAAGATCACAACATGGTAATCCTTGCCATAACATATGAACATCCATTTAATTGGAAATCAAGTAACAACAATTGGAGAAACTATTCTTGACTTATCTTTTCCATGTCTTAAACTAATCCATGATCCTACCATGAACCTCATGGTATTCATTCTATTTCAATCTTGGGAACATAATAAGGAGATCAACTCTAGAAATATTTATCCTTCTCTATTCCATGTTATTATACATCAACCCTAGAGAGGTGAGAGTTCTATATTAATAATTATTAGAGAAGCAATAACAGACCTTGAGCTAAACCTTGGATATACATCCAAGTATTCAAATTATCATCTTCAAGAGGAACCCTAGAGTATTATTCAAGTCCTTCCCAAATGAGAGAGAGACCAATCATACTAATTCTAGCTTTACCTGTTTAAGAATCAATGTTAAACTTTGAACTAAAGTATTAGGTAAACCATTTCACCTTGAAGTGGTGAGATCACCAAATACCAAGTGGAATAAGACTATATCCATGACTTAGTGAAATAAGGAGTGGAATAAACCAACTAAGATAGACAATTGAATCTTTGGCTCAGTAACCTAAATAAATATTAGGAGTACACCATAAACCCTAGAATAGCTATTCTTAAATGAGAAAGCTCAAACCACATGGTGTTATACTCAAGATAATTGAGACAACCATAACCATGTCCACCCAAGAAACTATAAGGGAGATATTATGTTTAGTTAATCTAGACAATGCTTGATCATGGAAGTGAGAACCCCATTTAATGAGAGATCCTTAGGAAGCCAAACCTTGATCATTATTAATTAAGTGATGATCATAAACCCTAAGAACTTGAGGTATGGAGAATAAAAACCTAATAGGATAAGTAGATATCATTCACCACATGGAATTATAGAGAGGTAATTAATAAGCAACCCTAAGCTTATATCCCAACCTTAATTTGTGAATCACTTGGTGATCATAAGTAGAATACTACCATATCTACATTCCACTTATTCCTCAAATAAAGAACAATAGAAAACCTTTAGAGACAAACTCTAAACTTTATATGGTGAGAAACCACCCATCTATATGACCAAAGTTAACTATAAAAAGAACTACAATCAATATAGTTACTTTAAATGATAAATTGGGAATAATAATAGAAGTTACTTGGTAGAAGATAAAAAACCAATTCTCAAATCTTTAGTAATTAAAGAAGCACATAAGGTATTAAGCAAGTAACCCTTATCATAGATAGGGAGATTAAACTTTAGCCAATGCAATATGGTGTCACCTCATTCATACAAACTAAAATTATATCTCAACCCTAGTTATGGTATCACTATGGTGATTACCATATAAACCTAGCCCATAATTGTGAATTAAATCAATGGCCATTAGGTAAATATCACTAGAACCCTAGTGTGGCATATCAATAAAATCTTATGCTTCATTTATTAAACCTGAGAAAAACCATTGTGATACATCTTATAATTAAGACCATATGTGAAGTGATCAACTATATATCTTGGTAACCAAGATCAACCATGATTGAAACAATACCTACATACATACTTCCAAAGATAAGGATAAGTATTAACCTTAACAAGTGGTTTATCATAGATACTATGAAACCCTAATACATTGGTGCTCACATAAAATTATGTGCATGTGACCAATTCCCTAAAATTGAAACCAAGTCTTAACACAACCTTTAAAATACTTTGAGTTGAAAGTATCAACAATAATGATCCAAATAATTGAATCCACAAGGAAAAAGAAAATTAAAAATAAGAATATAAGCTCATGCCTATTTATTTTTAATAAGCCAACAAGCATGACATGTAAACAAATGTAAAATATTTGCTTCATATTGGAGTGTGGTGCAATACATCACACTACCTCTTAATTGAATTCACATAATAAGAAACCTGCAAGAAAATTTTGAAAATAAATTAGATTCAAAATAGAATTCAAATATGAATTCAAATGAGCAAATTGAAAACAGAAAATAAAAAGAAAATAGAAAAGGAGAGGAGAAGGACTTACCTGGACCCTGTCAGCCGAAGAAGCCCAGCAGGAGTCCACTCGAGCAGCCCAGCAGTGACCCATGAGGCAACCCAGTACCACAGCCCAACCCAGCCCATGTACCCCTTCGTGGGGATAAGACTGGAGACGAAGCCTTCGTCTTCGTCTTGGCCACCGTCGACGCACGCGAGGGCGCCAGCACGACGGCGAGCTCCACGTCCGCGATTGCCGCCGTTGTTGACCGCCGGCGCACGGCGGTGAATCTATAAAGCGCGCGAGAGCCCTCCATTTCTCTCTCTCTGCTCAATTTTCATCGCCATGGCCGAAACCCTAGCCAACGGCAGCCCTAGCAAACCACCGATTCCGACCACCCCTGAGCCCGCCGTTGGGCTCAGGAGGAGCGCCTCCGTGTCTTTGTTCGCCCGGTGAAGTCTCAGGTCGAGGGGAGCTCGGGGAATGGAGAATTCGACCGCCCCTTTCCCAGTACTGCGGAAGAAATGGCGACCGCCGCGACGCCTTCGTCCCTAATCAACATCGCCGACCCTCTGGGAAGCCTCACGGTAAGATTTCCCGTCGAACGGTGCTAGTTTCCCCATCCTAATTCCCTCGATAGCATCCCGTCGTCGTGAGCCGACGTCCGCCGCCGTTGTTTGAGCTCGCCGGAGCTACTCCGGCGACCATTAGAGCGCGGCGCCGCCATCATTTGGTTCCCCATCGTGCTTGCGGTTCTATTGAGCGTAGTTGCGCGTCCTGGGGGGCAGCCTAGCTCCGGCGCCGTCGCCGTTTGACCGCCGGCCAGGAGCTCCCTGGCCACATGGTCAATTTTGACCCCAGTCAACTGCAACGTGGCAGCTGACGTGGCTCAGGCCCACAAGTCAGTGTCCCTGCGGGTAGTCTGGCCAGGTACATTTAGTATTTCTGTTTAATTTCAAATTCAATAATTGCTGTAACTTTACAAATTCATATAAAATTCAAAATAGCTCAGAAAAATATAAATAATACATTAAAATTCTTAGCAAAGAAAACTCTATCCAATAAAAATATAAAACCAAATTTTTATTTTTAATAAAAATTTAATTATTTTATACTTGTTATTTAAGCCTTTAATTCTAATTCTAAATACAATTAAAATTCAGAGATTAAGAAAAACATTAATAAAATAAATAAAACCAGTAAGCAAATAAAGAAAACATGAAAACTAATTTTCTTTATTTGCTATCTTATTTAGTCATTATTAGAGAGATTTAAACCCTGATTAATAATTACCCTTATTATTAATGGTTTAAAAAGAATAAAATGCCAAATTCAATATTATTTTATTTAAAAGTTACTAATAACTTCAACTTTAAATTGAAGTTATTAACCATAAGGCTTTATGGTAAATAGCAAACCCTAATTCCATAATGAATGGTATTATAACCCATCATTTCATGTGAAACCTAAAACCCTAATTCAATTGGGAAATCTAGATCCATTATTACATGTGAACCCTAAATGATTTCAAAACCTAAAACCAAGTTAACATGTGACCATGATACTTTCTTTTCTAACATAGAACAATAATAGCAACTAAATAATTGCCATGACCACATAAAATGTAGAAACCCTATCACTAGTTAATTACTATTCCCTGTTCTCATCCAAATACAACTAGCTGATCAATTAGGATCAACCAAGTGTAAAACCTAGTCCCTATCCTTAGAGATTTCAACCTTAATTAACCATGCTTAGCATCACACCAGTGAGATGAACCTCAGGAGCAACTATGCCAAATCTTGAGCATTACCTAACCAAATTCCACTAAACCCTATTAGTGTTGGATATTAATCAACCATCCTATTTAAGGAGCCACCATACCTTACTTAGTGGATCCAGTAGCAAAACCTAGACAACCTCAACCCTAGTTGCTATACTTCTTATTAAATAAGAAGTATGTTCTTCAAAAGTTATTCTTTTGAAGTAAATAAAGAATCATCATCAACCCTGCTTATAAGGACATATAAACCCTAGCTAGCGATCACCAATAAGATGAAACAGTCCTGATAGCAACCTTGTATGAATAATTGCTTAGGAGGCCCAGGCTTAATCTTAACCTTACAAGCCCTAGGTGTCGATGAATCCAACGTTGTTGTGATCCATCTACTACTTACTCCAGCAACCAATTAGAACCATAGTCAACCATAGAACCCCATCAACCTAATTATCATACTTGTTCTTTATTTAAGAACATGTTCTTCAAAAGTTATTCTTTTAAAAATATATGACAATTAATCATTAACCATGCCATATAGTACTAAAACTGACCACTGTTCTTTACTTGTTAACATTATGCCAATTGTCATCCTTTGTGTGCTCAATTGAATATTATGCTTTATTATTTACCTGTTGATAATACCAAGTAATCACACCCGAATAAGAACCTTGTATGTGAATCACTCTAAAAGTGCAACACACCCTAAACCGATCATTACAACTCACTGATCCTAAATCATCGGGGTTAGGTCACGCTTAGAGCGATTGCATCTCATTCTTATGCATTATTGCATCCTTGCCAATCTTTTAAACATCGTCCTTACCGGACGATGATGCTATTTCAGAATTTGGAGTTACTACGTATCGAAGACCTTGCCTGCATAATCTTGCAGTCAAGAAAGGCAAGTTCATCACTTGCTCATGTCATTTGAGTATTTCTATCAAATTACTTGCAAAGTATTATGGTTATAACTATTGCATAAAAATCAAAACCACTACTTTCATAACTATGAATATGACTATGTGGTGGGCAATGGAACCATGGATTGTGTTGATATGGTGGAGGTTCCATTGCACGGGTTTATATCCATCTCGGATTAAACAACAAATGTCGCCAGTGATTCTTGTGCCGTAATACCCGTGTTAACCATAAGATCCGGAGTGGGACGGAGTAGTCAAAAGTGTTTCCACCTCTCGTTCATCAACGGATGCGCTTTACCGTAGACACTTGTATCCGTCGGGGCAAGCGGTAGGCTGGGGAAGCCTTAAGTCCCCACGGCATAGTCCGTAGACACTTGTCGCTCGAAGAACAAGCGGTAGGCTGGGGAAGCCTTAAGTCCCCACGGTATTGCGGTCTATGATGGGTTGCGGCTACCGGCGAAGGAGTTTGGTTCGATCCCGGAGCTGTCGTCGTGGTCGGGGTCCACCCCGAAATCTATGGGAATAATGGGACCGGCGAGGACCCAGGGTCGGGGCATGCAACAACGGGTGGGTGTTCGAGGTAGCGGAGGAACATGATTGGCTAGACCTTATACCGGGCCTCACACCAAAGGAAGTGTGGACGGGAACATATGCCCGGTTGGCACCAAGGTTAAGATCTCTTATGGGTAAAGCAACACACCTCTGCGAGTGTAAAGAACCGTGACCTGTCACTCCCTGTTCCGGGATATGGAACTGCGAACGCGGCCGGAAAGGAGCTCCATGAAGTTCTAGTAAACCGGTGAAGGCTGACGGACATAGTTCTTCTGAATAAAAGTAACCTTTTGAAGAAATGGTTATGAAAACCTGCATTGGTATTAGACTTTCTGGTCTAATGCTGTAGCTAGTGCATTAAACACCTCTTTCCTATAATGAACTTGTTGAGTACGCTCGTACTCATCCCACTCTTAAATCCCCTGCTTAGATATGGAGGCCATGAAGGAGGATCTCCAGTACAACTCGAAGACCGAGGAGTCAACAACTACTTCAAGGGACAGAAACCTGCCGGAAGAGTCATATACCACATCCACCATGGAGAAAACCTAGATTAAGCGAGTAGAAGGGAACTAGCTTCCTAAACCTAGCTCCTATTTAGCTAGAATCTATTCATAGCCTCAGTAGCTAGTTAAATACTCTACAAATAGAGCTCGTGTTAGGATTAGACTACGAGTCGTTCTTCTGGAGTTTATTTGCAGTTTTACCTCATTGTAAAGTAGGAGGCTGTGTGGATCTTTTGTAAAGAGTCAGTGTTGTAATTCTATAGACATGCCTTGGACCCGCATATGTTTCTGTTGTACCACTCTGAGCGATATAATACAAGTGAAACGGTGTTTCATTGGTGTTATATCAGACTTGCATACTACACCATGCAGTGGTATGCCGGGTCACCACATGAAACTAGTTTACTTATCACAGATGGTGAATCAAGAGCAGCAGAGGTACTCAGAGTTGTACCTTTTCTTGTAGTGGATGGTAATATGGCGACTTTAGTATCGCGAGGTTTACCCATGATGGAGAATTTGCAGCGAACAATATCAATCCAAGTGAACTTGCAAATAAAGCTATGCTCCCCGACAATGGCGCCAAAAAATAGTCTTGATGACCCACAAGTATAGGGGATCGCAACAGTCTTCGAGGGAAGTAAAACCCAATTTATTGATTCGACACAAGGGGAGCCAAAGAATATTTGTAAGCCTTAACAACGGAGTTGTCAATTCAGCTGCACCTGGAAACAGACTTGCTCGCAAGAGTTTATCAGTAGTAACAGTTTTATGGCAGTAGCAGTAGTGAAATATCAGCAGCAGAGTAACAAAGACAGCAGTAGTGATTATAGTAAACAGCAGGATTAAAATACTGTAGGCACATGGATGGATGAACGGGCGTTGCATGGATGAGAGAAACTCATGTAACAATCAAGATAGGGCATTTGCAGATAATAATAAAACGGTATCCAAGTACTAATCAGTCAATAGGCATGTGTTCCATATTTAGTCGTACGTGCTCGCAATGAGAAACTTGCACAACATCTTTTGTCCTACCAGCCGGTGGCAGCCGGGCCTCTAGGGAATCTACTTGGAAATTAAGGTACTCCTTTTAATAGAGCACCGGAGCAAAGCATTAACACTCCGTGAACACATGTGATCCTCATATCACCGCCTTCCCCTCCGGTTGTCCCAATTTCTGTCACTTTGGGGCCTCGGGTTCCGGACAGCAACATGTGTATACAACTTGCAGGTAAGATCATAAAGCAATGAATATCATCATGAAACAATAACATGTTCAGATCTGAGATCATGGCACTCGGGCCCTAGTGACAAGCATTAAGCATAAGAAGTTGCAACAATATCATAAAAGTACCAATTACGGATACTAGGCACTATGCCCTAACAATCTTATGCTATTACATGACCAATCTCATCCAATCCCTACCATCCCCTTCAGCCTACAGCGGGGGAATTACTCACACATGGATGGGGGAAAGATGGCTGGTCGATGGAGAGGCGTCGGTGGTGATGATGGCGATGATCTCCTCCAATTCCCCGTCCCGGCGGAGTGCCAGAACGGAGTTGCTGGTCCCGAGACGGAGTTTCGCGATGGCGGCGGTGTTCTGGATGTCTTCTGGCGATCTCGTCTAACCCCCGTGCGTTTTTAGGTCGAAACCCTTAAGTAGTCCAGAGGGGGGCACCTGGGGCTTGATGTCTACGGGTGCTTCTATTCTTGTAGACAGTGTTGGGCCTCCAAGAGCAGAGGTTTGTAGAACAGCAGCAAGTTTCCCTTAAGTGGATCACCCAAGGTTTATCGAACTCAGGGAGGAAGAGGTCAAAGATATCCCTCTCATGCAACCCCGCAACCACAAAGCAAGAAGTCTCTTGTGTCCCCAACACACCTAATAGGTGCACTAGTTCGGCGAAGAGATAGTGAAATACAGGTGGTATGAATATATATGAGCAGTAGTAACGGCGCCAGAAAAGTGCTTGCTGGCGTGCAGTTGATGGTGGTGATGTTGCAGGAAGTACGGATGCGATAAAACAAGTAAACAAGCAGCGGTAGCGATATTTAGGAACAAGGCCTAGGGATTAGACTTTCACTAGTGGACACTCTCAACTTTGATCACATAACAGAATAGATAAATGCATACTCTACACTCTCTTGTTGGATGATGAACACCACTAATTGCGTAGGATTACACGAACCCTCAATGCCGGAGTTAACAAGCTCCACAATATTCAATGTTCATATTTAAATAACCTTAGAGTGCATGACAGATCAACACAACTAAACCAAGTACTAACATAGCATGCACACTGTCACCTTCACACTATGTAGGAGGAATAGATCACATCAATACCATCATAGCAATAGTTAACTTCATAATCTACAAGAGATCATAATCATAGCCTACGCCAAGTACTAACACGGATGCACACACTCGTCACCATTACACCGTGCGGGAGGAATAAACTACTTTAATAACATCACTAGAGTAGCACATGGATAAATTGTGATACAAAACACATTGCAATCATAAAGAGATATAAATAAGCACTTCACTATGCCATTCATAACAGTGAATAAGTATTCCGTGAAATATAGCCTAAGAGACCCACACGGTGCGCACATCTGTCACCTTTACACACGTGGGACAAGGAGTCTCCGGAGATCACATAAGTAAAATCCACTTGACTAGCATAATGACATCTAGATTACAAGCATCATCATATGAATCTCAATCATGTAAGGCAGCTCATGAGATTATTGTATTGAAGTACGTAGGAGAGAGATGAACCACATAGCTACCGGTACAGCCCCGAGCCTCGATGGAGAACTACTCCCTCCTCATGGGAGACAGCAGCGTTGATGAAGATGGCGGTGGTGTCGATGGAGGAGCCTTCTGGGGGCACTTCCCCGTCCCGGCGGCCTGCCGGAACAGAGACTCCTGTCCCCCAGATCTTGGCTTCGCGATGGCGGTGGCTCTGGAGGTTTCTCGTACCGTGGCTTTTCCGTCTCGAGGTTTTAGGTCCAGGGGCTTTATATAGGCGAAGAGGCGGCGTCAGAAGGTCGAAGGGGCGCCGACACTAAAGGGGGGCGCGGGCCCCCCCTTGGCCGCGCCGGCCTAGGGTTTGGTGGGCCTGTGCCCCCTCTGCGCGGTTCTCGTGTGTTCTGGATGCTTCCGGGCAAAATAGGAACCCGGGCGTTGATTTCGTCCAATTCCGAGAATATTTCGTTACTAGGATTTCGAAACCAAAAACAGCTAGAAAACAAGAATCGGCACTTCGGCATCTTGTTAATAGGTTAGTTCCGGAAAATGCACGAATATGACATAAAGTGTGCATAAAACATGTAGATATCATCAATAATGTGGCATGGAACATAAGAAATTATCGATACGTCGGAGACGTATCAGCATCCCCAAGCTTAGTTTCTGCTCGTCCCGAGCAGGTAAACGATAAACAAAGATAATTTCTGGAGTGACATGCCATCATAAACTTGATCATATTGTAAACATATGTAATGAATGCAGCGATCAAAACAATAGTAATGACATGAGTAAACAACTGAATCATAAAGCAAAGACTTTTCATGAATAGTACTTTCAAGACAAGCATCAATAAGTCTTGCATAAGAGTTAACTCATAAAGCAATAAATTCATAGTAAAGGTATTGAAGCAACACAAAAGAAGATTAAGTTTCAGCGGTTGCTTTCAACTTATAACATGTATATCTCAATGATAATTGTCAACATAGAGTAATATAACGAATGCAATATGCAAGTATGTAAGAATCAATGCACAGTTCACACAAGTGTTTGCTTCTTGAGGTGGAGAGAAATAGGTGAACTGACTCAACATAAAAGTAAAAGAAAGGTCCTTCGCAGAGGAAAGCATTGATTGCTATATTTGTGCTAGAGCTTTGGTTTTGAAATCATATAGAGAGCATAAAATTAAAGTTTTGAGAGGTGTTTGTTGTTGTCAACGAATGGTAGTGGGCACTCTAACTACCTTATCAACCAGACTTTCAAGAGCGGCTCCCATGAAGGACGTTATCTCTACCAGCAAGGTAGATCATCCCTCTTCTCTTTTGTTTACACATGTACTTTAGTTTCATTATTTATGGATGACACTCCTCCCAACCTTTTGCTTACACAAGCCATGGCTAACCGAATCCTCGGGTGCCTTCCAACAATCACATACCATGAAGGAGTGTCTATTTGCAAAATTAAGTTGCTTACCGATGAATCGAGCAAAACATGTGAAGAGAATTATTAATGCAAGTTAATTAATCGGGCTGGGAACCCCATTGCCAGCTCTTTTTGCAAAATTATTGGATAAGCGGATGAAGCCACTAGTCCATTGTGAAAGTCTCGTCGAAGTAAATGACAAGATCGAAAGATAAAACACCACATACTTCCTCATGAGCTATAAAACATTGACACAAATCAGAGGTGATAAATTTTGAATTGTTTAAAGGTAGCACTCAAGCAATTTACTTTGGAATGGCGGAGAAATACCATGTAGTAGGTAGGTATGGTGGACACAAATGGCATAGTGGTTGGCTCAAGGATTTTGGATGCATGAGAAGTATTCCCTCTCGATACAAGGTTTAGGCTAGCAAGGTTATTTGAAACAAACACAAGGATGAACCGGTGCAGCAAAACTCACATAAAAGACATATTGTAAACATTATAAGACTCTACACCGTCTTCCTTATTGTTCAAAACTCAATACTAGAAATTATCTAGACTTTAGAGAGACCAAATATGCAAACCAAATTTAGCAAGCTCTAGGTGTTTCTTCATTAATGGGTGCAAAGTATATGATGCAAGAGCTTAAACATGAGCACAACAATTGCCAAGTATCAAATTATCCAAGACATTTTAGAATTACTACATGTAGCATTTTCCGTTTCCAACCATATAACAATTAACGAAGCAGTTTCAACCTTCGCCATGAAAAATAAAAGCTAAGAACACATGTGTTCATATGAACCAGCGGAGCGTGTCTCTCTCCCACACAATGAATGCTAGGATCCATTTTATTCAAACAAAACAAAAACAAAAACAAACCGACGCTCCAAGCAAAGTACATAAGATGTGACGGAATAAAAATATAGTTTCAGGGGAGGAACCTAATAATGTTGTCGATGAAGAAGGGGATGCCTTGGGCATCCCCAAGCTTAGACGCTTGAGTCTTCTTAGAATATGCAGGGGTGAACCACCGGGGCATCCCCAAGCTTAGAGCTTTCACTCTCCTTGATCATATTGCATCATTCTCCTCTCTTGATCCTTGAAAACTTCCTCCACACCAAACTCGAAACAACTCATTAGAGGGTTAGTGTACAATAAAAATTAACATGTTCAGAGGTGACACAATCATTCTTAACACTTCTGGACATTGCATAAAGCTACTGGACATTAATGGAACAAAGAAATTCATCCATCATAGCAAAAGAGGCAATGCGAAATAAAAAGGCAGAATCTGTCAAAACAGAACAGTCCGTAAAGATAGATTTTATTGAGGCACCAGACTTGCTCAAATGAAAATGCCCAAATTGAATGAAAGTTGCGTACATATCTGAGTATCACGCACGTAAATTGGCATATTTTTCTGAGCTACCTACAGAGGGGCAGGTCGAAATTCGTGACAGCAAAGAAATCATTACTGCAGCAGTAATCCAAATCTAGTATGAACCTTACTATCAACGACTTTACTTGGCACAACAATGCACAAAACTAAGATAAGGAGAGGTTGCTACAGTAGTAAACAACTTCCAAGACTCAAATATAAAATAAAATTACTGTACTAAAAACATGGGTTGTCTCCCAAGTTCTTTCTTTATAGCCATTAAGATGGGCTCAGCAGTTTTAATGATGCACTCGCAAGAAATAGTATTTGAAGCCATAGAGAGCATCAAGAAGCAAATTAAAAACAAATTTAAGCCTAACATGCTTCCTATGCATAGGAATCTTGTAAATAAACAAATTCATGAAGCATAATGCAACAAGCATAGAAAGATAAAACAAGTGCAGCTTCAAGATTTTCAGCAAAAAGAGAGGTGTTTTAGTAACATGAAAATTTCTACAACCATATTTTCCTCTCTAATAATAACTTTCAGTAGCAACATGAGCAAACTCAACAATATAACTATCACATAAAGCATTCTTATCATGAGTCTCATGCATAAAATTATTACTCTCCACATAAGCATAATCAATTTTATTAGTTGTAGTGGGAGCAAATTCAACAAAGTAGCTATCATTATTATTCTCATCATCAAATATAGGAGGCATATTGTAATCATAATCAAATTTATCCTCCATAACAAAGCGGTACTAAAAGACTACTATCATTATAATCATCATAAATAGGAGGCAAAGTATCATCAAAGTAAATTTTCTCATCAATGCTTGGGGGACTAAAAATATCATGCTCATCAAAGCCAGCTTCCCCAAGCTTAGAATTTTCCATATCATTAGCAAAAATGGTATTCAAAGTGTTCATGCTAATATGTTCCATGGGTTTTTTAATTTTCGCATCAAACCATCCATGTCTTAAATCAGGAAATAGAATAAGAAGCTCACTCGTTGTCCATTATGCCAAACTAGTGTAAACAAGAAACAAAAAGATGCAATTGCAGGATCTAAAGGAAATAGCTTCGAGTACTTACAACGGCGAAAATAGCTTAGTAGCCGAGATCCGGAGTGTGAGTACCTTTTACCTTTCCTCCCCGGCAACGGCGCCGTAAAATAGCTTGATGTCTACGGGTGCTTCTATTCTTGTAGACAGTGTTGGGCCTCCAGGAGCGAGAGGTTTGTAGAACAGCAGCAAGTTTCCCTTAAGTGGATCACCCAAGGTTTATCGAACTCGGGGAGGAAGAGGTCAAAGATATCCCTCTCATGCAACCCCGCAACCACAAAGCAAGAAGTCTCTTGTGTCCCCAACACACCTAATAGGTGCACTAGTTCGGCGAAGAGATAGTGAAATACAGGTGGTATGAATATATATGAGCAGTAGTAACGGCGCCAGAAAAGTGCTTGCTGGCGTGCAGTTGATGGTGGTGATGTTGCAGGAAGTACAGATGCAGTAAAACAGTAAACAAGCAGCGGTAGCAGTATTTAGGAACAAGGCCTAGGGATTAGACTTTCACTAGTGGACACTCTCAACTTTGATCACATAACAGAATAGATAAATGCATACTCTACACTCTCTTGTTGGATGATGAACACCACTAATTGCGTAGGATTACACGAACCCTCAATGCCGTAGTTAACAAGCTCCACAATATTCAATGTTCATATTTAAATAACCTTAGAGTGCATGACAGATCAACACAACTAAACCAAGTACTAACATAGCATGCACACTGTCACCTTCACACTATGTAGGAGGAATAGATCACATCAATACCATCATAGCAATAGTTAACTTCATAATCTACAAGAGATCATAATCATAGCCTACGCCAAGTACTAACACGGATGCACACACTCGTCACCATTACACCGTGCGGGAGGAATAAACTACTTTAATAACATCACTAGAGTAGCACATGGATAAATTGTGATACAAAACACATTGCAATCATAAAGAGATATAAATAAGCACTTCACTATGCCATTCATAACAGTGAATAAGTATTCTCGTGAAATATAGCCTAAGAGACCCACACGGTGCACACACCTGTCACCTTTACACACGTGGGACAAGGAGTCTCCGGAGATCACATAAGTAAAATCCACTTGACTAGCATAATGACATCTAGATTACAAGCATCATCATATGAATCTCAATCATGTAAGGCAGCTCATGAGATTATTGTATTGAAGTACATTGGAGAGAGATGAACCACATAGCTACCGGTACAGCCCCGAGCCTCGATGGAGAACTACTCCCTACTCATGGGAGACAGCAGCGTTGATGAAGATGGCGGTGGTGTCGATGGAGGAGCCTTCTGGGGGCACTTCCCCGTCCCGGCGGCCTGCCGGAACAGAGACTCCTGTCCCCCGCATCTTGGCTTCGCGATGGCGGCGGCTCTGGAAGGTTTCTCGTACCGTGGCTTTTCCGTCTCGAGGTTTTAGGTCCAGGGGCTTTATATAGGCGAAGAGGCGGCGTTAGAAGGTCGAAGGGGCGCCGACACTATAGGGGGGCGCGGGCCCCCCTTGGCCGCGCCGGCCTAGGGTTTGATGGGCCTGTGCCCCCTCTCTGGCGGTTCTCGTGTGTTCTGGATACTTCCGGGCAAAATAGGAACCTGGGCGTTGATTTCGTCCAATTCCGAGAATATTTCGTTACTAGGATTTCTGAAACCAAAAACAGCAGAAAACGGCAACTGGCACTTCGGCATCTTGTTAATAGGTTAGTTCCAGAAAATGCACGAATATGACATAAAGTGTGCATAAAACATGTAGATATCATCAATAATGTGGCATGGAACATAAGAAATTATCGATACGTCGGAGACGTATCAGGGCTGCATGAGGCGTCGCCACCATAAGGCGGCGCGCCCCCCTCCTAGACCGCGCCGGCCTATGGTCTGGAGGCCGTGGGCCTCCCCCTGGCCTGCCCTTCTGGCTCCGTGATTCTTCTGGGAAAATAGGCCCTTCGACATTAATTCCGGGATTTTCCCGAAAGTTGAGTTTCGCACAAAAACGAGACACCAGAGCAATTCTGCTGAAAACAGCGTTAGTCCGTGTTAGTTGTATCCAAAATACACAAATTAGAGGCAAAACAATGGCAAAAGTGTTCGGGAAAGTAGATACGTTTTGGACGTATCAGGTATCCATAGACAAAAGAACATGACATCAACTAAATATGAATAAGTGCAATCTTGAAAGCGTTCCCCATGAAATCCTTGTTGTGCTCACTCCCAACCTGCAATTTGCAAACATATAAAATTCATAAGATAGTCACAATGATCAAGTATATTAAGTGCAAGAAAGTAAATGTGCCATCAAGTTCGTGAGAGCTTTACTGACTAATTTTCTCATGCCAAAATTTAATTTGGAAGATAAATAAAAACATGATGAATATACTTGGAATAACAATAATGCTAGTACGTAGATATGGTGGAAACAATTGGTAAACTTTAGTTATCGGTGGTTGTATGCACAAGTAGAGATCATACTCAGTACAGGCGGACGCTAGCAAAAGACTGGGAGCGACCAACTAAGAGAGCAGTAATGGTCATAATCATGCATAGCGACAAAACATTATCAATCAAAGCATAAATTGATATTACAAGTAAAAAACTAAATGATCATAGAGCCTTTAGTTGACTGGTAGTAGTCATAACATGGTATAAGCATGTGCCAAGTCAACCCAATAAAATATCAAAGGAGATTACCACAATATTATGCTTTTATGGTGGAAACAACACATGATCCTTTCAATGGCATATTATGCACTCTCAGATGTTTAAGACAAGACATGCTACAATAATAAATACTAAGCATATGACAAGAATAACATCCAACATGACATGCCAAAGTCTATGCCACGGTCTAGACAAGCTTCCTTTTGCATCACTATAGACATGAAACATTTTACTCGTCTCCAACACCAATCAACTTATTTGAAATAATTCTTAGAGATTAAAATAAATATGGACCAGAGAGCTAATCATACATAAAAAAATAATACTAACAAGCTCCGAACAAAATTCAAGTCGAAAACCAAGAGCTAAATGCGGTACTAGCAAACTAGGACACACGCAGAACAATAACAATGAAAACTAGAGCGTTCTATGTAATTAAAACGGAGCATGTCTTTCTCCAAAACAAATATGCCGGGATCCAACCATATGCTACAGCAAAGAAAACAAAAGAAAACTAAAAAAAGACGCTTCAACAATAACACATATCATGTGAAGCAATAAAAATATAGCGCGTAGAGAGATAACCTGTTGCTTTGTTGATGAAGAGGGGATGCCTTGGGCATCCCCAAGCTTTGACGCTTGTACCTCTTGGATATTTCTTGTGGTGCAGGGTCATCCCCAAGATTGAGCTTTTGTCCATTCTTCATCTCATCACATCATTCTTCTCTACCTACACTTGAAAACTTTCTTCATACAAAACTTCACACAATTCTTTATTAACAGCATTAGTACAATCAAAATAACAAATCCAATTAAGTTCAGTTCTAACATATATCAAACATATATTAAAACATTATCTACTTTAGCAACCTCTTCAAAAAACTCTTTGATCAAAAGAACTCAAAAAGAAAGAGATTAAGAGCAAATGCAAATAGTGGCAGAAATCTGTCAAAACAGAACAACAGGTAAAGATCGATTGTTTTGAAACTCTTATGTTGCTCATCTCGAAAAGTGTTCAACTAACGAAAGTTAGATAATAACCTGGGTCATATGCACAAAAATTGGCAGCTAAAAATTCCGCTCTGGCTGTTTATAAGATTTTTTATGGTGACAACATAGATTCTGTTTTCAGGACAACAACTTCCTCAAATCTTACTTTCTTTCTATTAGAGGCTATTCTTGGCACAAAAAGGAACAAAAAATGATAAGGAGAGGTTATTACAGAGGTAATAACTTCCAAACCTCAATAAAATAAAAATATTACAGAAATAAAACATGGGCTATCTCCCAAGAGTGCTTTTCTTTAATGCCTTTCAGCTAGGCGCAGAAAAAGAGCGAGCATGAAGTATTATCAAGTGAAGAAGAATCAAGAAGCAAATTCAAAACACTTTTAAGTGTAACCCACTTCATATGCATAGGACTCTTGTAAAAAAATAAATTCATTAAGAATAAAGTGACAAGCATAAGAAGATAAAACAAGAGTAACTTCAAAACTTTCAGCATATATATAGGTGTTTTAGTACAATGAAAACTTCTACAACCATATTTTCCTCTCTCATAATAATTTCCAGTAGCATCATGAATAAACTCAGCAATATAACTATCACATAAAACATTCTTATCATGAGCCACATGAATAAAATAATGATTACTCTCCACATAAGCATAGTCATTCTTGTTAATTGTACTGGGAGAAAATTCAACAAAGTAGCTATCATTATTATTCTCAATACCATAATCATCATATATAGGAGACATACTGTAACCATAATTATTTTTCTCCTCAATAGTAGGTGGACACAAAATATCATATTCATCATTGTAATCATCATCGCAAATTTTATCCTCTAAAGTCGGGGAACTAAAAAGATCATTTTCATAAAAACTAGCTTCCCCAAGCTTAGACTTTTCCATAGCATTAACAATAATGGTGTTCAAAGAATTCATATTAATAACATTGTTTTAGCATGCAAATAAAGTTCCATAGGTTTTTTAATTTTCTCTTCAAACACTTCATGTCCTAGCTCAAGATAAATACTATAAAGCTCTCTAATTTTATTGTTATTTTCCATTAAGCCTAACTAGTGAAAAACAAGAAACATCAACATGGGAGGTGAGCATGGAATAAACTAAGCAAAACAATAACAAAGTAAAGAGATTGGAGATGAGAGACCCCCTTGCAGAAATCCTCTTTCTCCCTGGCAACGGCGCCAGAAAATTAGCTTGATGAGCGCAGATTGCACACCGTTGGGGAACCCCAAGAGGAAGGTATGATGAGCACAGCAGCAAGCTTTCCCTTAGTAAGAAACCAAGGTTTAATCGACCAGTAGGAGAAAGGCGTGACTTATGAAGGTGTTGCTAGCTGACTAGTGGCAGGGCGCACTACCGGCGTCAGCAACAACGTGGAACTTGCACACAACACAACCAAAATACTTTGCCCCAACTTATAGTGAGGTTTTCAATCTCATCGGTTTTGCTGAATACAAAGGATTAAATGTATCGAGTGAAAGGAGATGAACACTGCTTGCAGTAAGTAAACAGAGCAGAATTGCAGTGGTTAAATTTATTAGTGTAAAGGAAAGGACCAGGGTCCACAGTTCACTAGAGGTGTCTCTCCATAAAGATAAATAACATGCTAGGTGAACAAATTACAGCTGGGCAATTGATAGAATACTGACCATACCTGGCAATATGATTACTATGAGATTCTTTTGGGCATTACAACATAATACATAGACCGTAATCCAATTGCGTCCATGACTAATAATCCACCTTCCGGTTATCGCCCGAACCCCTTCCAGTATTAAGTTGCAACCAATAGATTATCGCATTAAGCAATGTGTCTAAAGTAAACAATAGAATTATCCTTGGATAAAACATTGTTGTTTTCTCCCTAGTAGCAACAACACATCTACAATCTTAGAAGTTATTGTCACTCTTCCAGAACACTAGAGACATGAACCAACTATCGAGCATAAATACTCCCTCTTTGAGTCGCAAGCATCTACTTGGCCAGAGTATCTACTAGCAACGAAGAGCATGCAAGATCACAAATAACATATGACAAATATATAATAGATCTCAACATAGTATTTAATATTCATCGGATCCCAGCAAACACAACACGTAGCATTACGTAAGGATGATCTTGATCATGATAGGCAGCTCACAAGATCTAAATATGAGGCACAAATTGGAGAAGACAACCATCTAGCTACTGCTATGGACCCACAGTCCAGGGATGAACTACTCACGCATCACTTCGGAGGCGGGCATGGCGATGTAGATGCCTCCGGCGATGATTTCCCCCTCCGACAGAGTGCCGGGAAGAGCTTCAGAACCCTCCCGAGCTAGGGTATGCAATGGCGGCTGAGATAGAACTTTTCATGGATGGAGGCTCGGGTGTTTAGGTTTTCCCGAGATCGTGAATAAATATGCGGAAGGGCGAGGTTGGTGGAGGCCAGTGTGGCCCACACCACCCCTAGGCGCTGGCCAAGGCTAGGCCGCGCTTAGGTGTGGTTTGGCCGCCCTGCTGCCTTTCTTGGACTCCCCTTTGGACTTTGTCTTCGTTACGGTAAAATATTGACTTCGGCCTTTGTTTCGTCCAATTCCGAGAATATTTCCTGTACAATTCTTCTGAAATACAAAACAGCAGAAAACAGGGAACTGGCACCGTGCATCTTGTTAATAGGTTAGTGCCGGAAAATGTATAAAAGTACAATGAAGTGTAAGCAAATCATATAGAATTTGGTGTAAAACAAACATGGAGCATCAAAAATTATAGACACGTTTGACACGTATCAGATACTAAATAAAGGAGCCATATGGCGTGTCAAAAATGGAAAAAGGTGAGGATCTGGCGAATAGTTGGATACCAAGAGGAAACATGAAAGGTACAGTCAACTCAACTAGCTCAAGGGTAAGGCAAGTGGCTAATCTTATTAACCATGAGGTACAAGCGTTAAGGCATACCATTATAATGGTATCCCTTAACAAAAGGTAAGAAGCTTATTTGGAACATACTAATCTTACCTCCCTCGAGCCCAAATCTCGGGTAGCGGTGTGGCAAGGCTTTGCAAGAGCTAAAAGGCACAAGCAATACGATCCAATGCCTATTCTTTACCTATTATATCCAGGTCAAGGACATCAATTCAAAGGAAAAGTGACGTGGGCATTACCCTTCGGGTAACTGTAATTGCCCTATCATATACGACCCAACTGGAGGCCCATGAAGACACCCGATGGCAAGGTGGGCCACTACGTCGGTACCGAAGAAGATTTCTTGAAGAACAAGACGAAGAGACGAATCAAACAAGGAAAGTCTAGAACTAGGGGCCTTTGTAACCTAGTCGTACCCGACCAGATCTCTCGAGACCTGGCTCCCTATATAAGGGTCAGGAGAGGGGCTGCCGAGGGACGCAATCAATCTTAGCAATTTTAGCCACCATAAGTCTAGAGCTAGGTCCCCGCATAACTTAGCCTCTCGACGAGATCACAGCCGAAACCTTCGGCACCCCATTGTAACCCGATATTTTCATAATCAAGATCAGACAGGTAGGACGTAAGGTTTTACCTCATCGAGGGCCCCGAACCTGGGTAAATCGCTTTCGCCGCTTGTTTGATAATCGATGTCTCGTGTCAGCCTACAGGATTCCATCTACCCTAAGCCCCAAACGGAGGGCATTGCCGAGGAGTACCCTCGACAATTGGCGCCGTCTGCGGGAACCCTGTTGGCACAAGATCCGTCATCGGCAGATCCGACCATGTCGTCGGCAGCTTCGTCGACGCCGTCATCATCACCAATCTTGGGAAGTCCAATCCGATTCGGCTCCTATGAGTTCACCCCGCACGACGATTCTTGTCGCCCGACTTTTTCGGGTGAACAAGGAAACATGGAAATGACGTTCGGGAGCGTCCACTACAACGTCAACGCGGAAGGAGTCCTTCGTCTGCTGGAACCGTTCGCCCCCAGATCAGCAAGGTAGTCGCCCCCATAGGCCGCAGGGTCAGTCATGTCATCATCAGTCGATCTTTCGGCTGGCCTGACAGACTCGACGAATTCATCCCCGCCGTCAACCCCTCGATCGACGTCTTCGATGTCGGTTGGATCCGATAATCCCGTACCTTCGGAGATGACCTCGTAGTACTGCCTGAACTGCGACACCATGCACGGGTTGGGATCGAGTGACACACCGTTCATCTGCAGTGCCCAATATTCATCGGGAGAGGACAGTGTCGACAGCGTTGTCAAGGAGGTGATAATGCGTGAAGCACACGTCCGTTGGGAACCCCAAGAGGAAGGTGTGATGTGTATAGCAGCAAGTTTTCCCTCAGTATGAAACCAAGGTTATCGAACCAGTAGGAGATGAAGGCCACGTGAAGGTTGTTGGCGGAGGAGTGTCTTGCGGCGCAACACCAGGGATTCCGGCGCCAACGTGGAACCTGCACAACAAAATCAAAATACTTTGCCCCAACGTAACAGTGAGGTTGTCAATCTCACCGGCTTGCTGTAAACAAAGGAATAAATGTATAGTGTGGAAGATGATGTTTGTTTGCGAAGAACAGTAGAGAACAATGATTGTAGTAGATTGTATTCAGATGTAAAAGAATGGACCGGGGTCCACAGTTCACTAGTGGTGTCTCTCCCATAAGATAAATAGCATGTTGGGTGAACAAATTACATTTGGGCAATTGACAAATAGAGATGCATACATATCATGATAATTACTATGAGATTTAATCAGGGCATTACGACAAAGTACATAGACCGCTATCCGAGCATGCATCTATGCCTAAAAAGTCCACCTTCGGGTTAGCATCCGCACCCCTTCCAAGTATTAAGTTGCAAACAACAGACAATTGCATTAAGTATGGTGCGTAATGTAATCAACACAAATATCCTTAGACAAAGCATTGATTTTTTATCCCTAGTGGCAACAGCACATCCACAACCTTAGAACTTTCTGTCACTGTCCCAGATTCAATGGAGGCATGAACCCACTATCGAGCATAAATACCCCTCTTGGAGTCACAAGTATCAACTTGGCCAGAGCCTCTACTAGCAACGGAGAGCATGCAAGAACATAAACAACACATATATGATAGATTGATAATCAACTTGACATAGTATTCAATATTCATCGGATCCCAACAAACACAACATGTAGCATTACAAATAGATGATCTTGATCATGATAGGCAGCTCACAAGATCTAACATGATAGCACAATGAGGAGAAGACGACCATCTAGCTACTTCTATGCACCCATAGTCCAAGGATGAACTACTCACGCACCAGTCCGGAGGCGGGCATGGTGATGTAGAGCCCTCCGGTGATGATTCCCCTCTCCGGCAGGGTGCCGGAGGCGATCTCCTGAATCCCCCGAGATGGGATTGGCGGCGGCGGCATCTCTGGAAGTATTTCCGTATCGTGGCTCTCGGTAATAGGGTTTTCGCGTCAGAGAGTTTAAGTAGGCGGAAGGGCAGGGTCGGTGGAGGCACGAGGGCCCCACCCAGGCCGCGCGGCCCAGTGGTGTCGGCGCCTCGTCGCCCCACCTCGTATCCTCTTCGGTCTTTTGGAAGCTCCGTGGAAAAATAAGACCCTGGGCGTTGATTTCGTCCAATTCCGAGAATATTTCCTTTGTAGGATTTCTGAAACCAAAAACAGCAGAAAACAACAACTGGCTCTTCGGCATCTCGTTAATAGGTTAGTGCCGGAAAATGCATATAAATGATGTAAAGTGTATATAAAATATGTGAGTATTGTCATAAAAGTAGCATGTAACATAAGAAATTATAGATACGTTTGAGACGTATCAAGCATCCCCAAGCTTAGTTCCTACTCGCCCTCAAGTTGGTAAACGATAACAATGATAATTTCTGAAGTGACATGCTATCATAATCTTGATCAATACTATTGTAAAGCATATGAAGTGAATGAACTGATTCGAAGCAATGGTAAAGACAATGACTAAACAACTGATCATATAGCAAAGACTTTTCATGAATAGTACTTTCAAGACAAGCATCAATAAGACTTGCATAGGAGTTAACTCATAAAGCAATAAATTCTTAGTAGAAAGTTTTGAAGCAACACAAAGGAAGATATAAGTTTCAACGGTTGCTTTCAACTTCAACATGTATATCTCATGGATAATTGTCAACACAAAGTAATATGATGAATGCAAATAAGCAAGTATGTAGGAATCAATGCACACAGTTGACACAAGTGTTTGCTTCTAAGATAGAAAGAAGTAGGTAAACTGACTCAACATAAAGTAAAAGAATGGCCCTTCACAGAGGGAAGCATGGATTACTATTTTTGTGCTAGACCTTTTATTTTAAAAACATAGAAACAATTTTGTCAACGGTAGTAATAATTCATATGTGTTATGCATAATACATCTTATAAGTTGCAAGTCTCATGCATAGAATACCAATAGTGCCCGCACCTTGTCCTAATTAGCTTGGATTAACACGGATTATCATTGCCTAACATATATTTCAACCAAGTGTCACAAAGGGGTACCTCTATGCCGCCTGTACAAAGGGCCAAGGAGATAAATCGCATTTGATTTCTCGTTTTTAATAAATCTCAACCATGGACATCCATACCGGGACAACATAGAAAACAGATAATGGACTCCTCTTTTAATGCATAAGCATTCAACAACAGATAATATTCTCATAAGAGATTGAGGATTAGTGTCCAAACTGAAACTTCCACTATGATTCATGGCTTTAGTTGGCGGCCCAATGTTCTTCTCTAACAATATGCATACTCAAACCATTTGATCATGAAAATCGCCCTTACTTCAGACAAGACGAACATGCATAGCAACTCACATGATATCCAACAAAGGTGTAATAGTTGATGGCGTCCCCGTAAACATGGTTACCGCTCAACAAGCAACTTATAAGAAATAAGATACATAGCAACATATTCAATACCACAATAGTTTTTAAGGCTATTTTCCCATGAGCTATGTATTGCAAAGACAAGGAATGAAATTTTAAAGGTAGCACTCAAGTAATTTACTTTGGAATGGCAGAGAAATACCATGTAGTAGGTAGGTATGGTGGACACAAACGGCATAGTTTTTGGCTCAAGGTTTTGGATGCACGAGAAGTATTTCCTCTCAGTACAAGGCTTTGGCTAGCAAGGTTGTTTGAAGCAAACACAAGTATGAACCGGTACAGCAAAACTTACATAAGAACATATTGCAAGCATTATAAGACTCTACACTATCTTCCTTGTTGTTCAAACACTTCACCAGAAAATATCTAGACTTAGAGAGACCAATCATGCAAACCAAATTTCAACAAGCACTATGGTAGTTCTTAATTAATAGGTGCAAAGTACATGATGCAAGAGCTTAAACATGATCTATTTGAGCACAACAATTGCCAAGTATCAAATTATTCAAGACAATATACCATTTACCACATGAAGCATTTTCTGTTTCCAACCATATAACAATGAACGAAGCAGTTTTCAACCTTCGCCATGAACATTAAAAGTAAATGCTAAGAACACCAGTGTTCATATGAAACAGCGGAGCGTGTCTTTCTCCCACACAAAGAATGCTAGGATCCGAGTTTATTCAAACAAAAACAAAAATAAAAGCAAACAGACGCTCCAAGTAAAGCACATATGATGTGACTGAATAAAAATATAGTTTCACTAGAGGTGACCAGATAAGTTGTCGATGAAGAAGGGGATGCCTTGGGCATCCCCAAGCTTAGATGCTTGAGTCTTCTTGAAATATGCAGGGATGAACCACGGGGCATCCCCAAGCTTAGACTTTTCACTCTTCTTGATCATATTGTATCATCCTCCTCTCTTGATCCTTGAAAACTTCCTCCACACCAAACTCAAAACAAACTCATTAGAGGGTTAGTGCATAATCAAAAATTCACATATTCAGATGTGACATAATCATTCTTAACACTTATGGACATTGCACAAAGCTACTGAAAGTTAATGGAACAAAGAAATCCATCAAACATAGCAAAATAGGCAATGCGAAGTAAAAGGCAGAATCTGTCAAAACAGAACAGTCCGTAAAGACGAATTTTTCTGGGGCACTTAACTTGCTCAGATGAAAAAGCTCAAATTGAATGAAAGTTGCGTACATATCTGAGGATCACGCACGTAAATTGGCAGATTTTTCTGAGTTACCTACAGACGGGGCAGCTCAATTTCGTGACAGTAAGAAATCTGTTTCTGCGCAGTAATCTAAATCTAGTATCAACCCTACTATCAAAGACTTTACTTGGCACAACAATGCAATAAAATAAAGATAAGGAGAGGTTGCTACAGTAGTAACAACTTTCAAGACTCAACAAAACAGTAATAAAACATACATGGGTTATCTCCCAAGAAATGCTTTTCTTTAACGCCTTTCAGCTAGGCGCAGAAAGTGTGAATCAAGTATTATCAAGAGATGAAGCATTAACATTATTACCAGGGGCTTTGTGCCTATCCTTCTTACTCTTATTCTTACTCTTTGGTCTAGGAAATACTTGACCGCATCCAGGTGTAGAGGTAAAATTTAGAGTGCCCTTTCCCACATCTATGGTTGCTCCCAAGAGTTTCAGCAGGGATCTTCCAAGTGTAATTTGTCCTGTCCCTACACATTCAATAACGAGGTAATCAGTGGATACCGTTCTTCCAAGAAAGGTTGTGAACACACCTTCAGCTATCCCCTCAGGAATTATAACAGAATTATCAGTAAGAGTTATTCTTTCTCCACCTTCAGTAAGTTCCCAAAGTGTCAAAGATTCATAGATACTTTTAGGCATAAGGCAAAACTCAGACATAATATGACAATGGGCATAAAAAATTTCACCACAAATAGCAATTTTAATAGTAGGGATCCACATTGAAGGTTTAAAATTTACTGGAACATAATCATAATATTCACGAATCTGGTTGTACCCTTCTTTTAAACAAGATATATTTGTTTCAAGAGTGTTTAATCTATCATAAATACTAGCAAGAGATGAATCGAAATTACTAGCTGAGCTAGATGACGTAACCAATTTCTTTATGGCATTAAAAGCTTGATCCCCATTGCAGTGAAGGAAATCTCCTCCCACTAAAGCGTCCAAAGCATATCTATAGCGAACAATAAGCCCAAAATAAAAAATACTAAGAAGCAAACTTAAAGTCATTCTAGGTTCAGTTTTACCATAAAAATCCAAAATTCTAGACCAAGCTTCTTCAAAACTCTCCTCACTCCCTTGTTTAAAAGTAAAGATCAATTCCTCGGGTGACGGAGTAACAAGTGCAGGACTAGACATGATAAAAAAATAAAGTAAATGCAAGTAACTAATTTTTTTGGTGTTTTTAATATAGAGAACGCAAACAAGACAGTAAGTAAAGTAATGCTAGTAACTAATTTTTTGTGTTTTTGATATAAACAAAGCAGTAAATAAAATAAAGCAAGTAACTAACTTTTTTGTGTTTTTGATATAGGAAAGCAAACAAACAGAAAGTAAAGTAAAGTAAAGCAAGACAAAAACAAAGTAAAGAGATTGGATGTGAGAGACTCCCCTTGCAGCGTGTCTTGATCTCCCCGGCAACGGCGCTAGAAAAAGAGCTTGATAACGCGTGAAGCACACGTCCGTTGGGAACCCAAGAGGAAGGTGTGATGCGTATAGCAGCAAGTTTTCCCTCAGTATGAAACCAAGGTTATCGAACCAGTAGGAGATGAAGGCCACGTGAAGGTTGTTGGCGGAGGAGTGTAGTGCGGCGCAACACCAGGGATTCCGGCGCCAACGTGGAACCTGCACAACACAATCAAAATACTTTGCCCCAACGTAACAGTGAGGTTGTCAATCTCACCGGCTTGCTTGTAAACAAAGGATTAAATGTATAGTGTGGAAGATGATGTTTGTTTGCGAAGAACGAGTAGAGAACAATGATTGCAGTAGATTGTATTCAGATGTAAAAGAATGGACCGGGGTCCACAGTTCACTAGTGGTGTCTCTCCCATAAGATAAATAGCATGTTGGATGAACAAATTACGAGTTGGGCAATTGACAAATAGAGATGCATACATATCATGATAATTACTATGAGATTTAATCGGGGCATTACGACAAAGTACATAGACCGCTATCCAGCATGCATCTATGCCTAAAAAGTCCACCTTCGGGTTAGCATCCGCACCCCTTCCAGTATTAAGTTGCAAACAACAGACAATTGCATTAAGTATGGTGTGTAATGTAATCAACACAAATATCCTTAGACAAAGCATTGATGTTTTATCCCTAGTGGCAACAGCACATCCACAACCTTAGAACTTTCTGTCTCTGTCCCAGATTCAATGGAGGCATGAACCCACTATCGAGCATAAATACCCCCTCTTGGAGTTAAGAGCAAAAACTAGGGATAAATGGTATCTTCCACACAATTCGGTTAATCCTTTGTTACAGCAAGCCGGTGAGATTGACAACCTCACTGTTTCGTTGGGGCAAAGTACTTTGGTTGTGTTGTGCAGGTTCCACGTTGGCGCCGGAATCTCTGGTGTTGCGCCGCACTACATCCCGCCGCCATCAACCTTCAACGTGCTTCTTGGCTCCTCCTGGTTCGATAAACCTTGGTTTCTTTCCGAGGGAAAACTTGCTGCTTGTGCACATCATACCTTCCTCTTGGGGTTGCCCAACGAACGTGTGAAATACACGCCATCAAGCATATTTTCTGGCGCCGTTGCCGGGGAGATCAAGACACGCTGCAAGGGGAGTCTCCACTTCTCGTTGGGTTAATCCTTTGTTACAGTTCGGTTAATCCATTCTTTTAATACTGAAAT
>NC_061513.1:360450222-360520756 GCF_022539505.1 Lolium rigidum | reverse complement strand
CCACCCAAAAGGTTCAAACCTACTCCTACTGATGCCGCTAAGTATGATGGACAGCAGGAGCCGAGGTCTTGGATAGATGATTACTTGTAGACTCTGATCCTACACAAAGGAAATCAGATAGCAGCAATGCAGTGCTTGCAACTTTACCTGAAAGATTCGCCACGGGCCTGGTTGAGAGGCCTGCCGAAGGGTTCCATCAAGTCGTGGGATGACCTGGTGGACGCTTTCGTCGCAAACTTCTGAGCAACATACAAGAGGCCTGTTGGGATCTAAGAATTACGGCATTGCCAGCAGAAGCCGAAGGAGTCGATGCGTGCATACATCGGGAGGTTCACTAAACTCCTGAACGCCGCCGAAGATGTTTCCGTCGACAGAGCAATCGATGCCTTTAGCGATGGCATCCGACGTGAAACCTACATAGAGGAACTTGGGCATAAGAAGCCGAAGACCATAACCAAGTTAATGGAAATTGCCAACAGCTGGGCTGATGGCGAAGACAACATACGAATGCCACGACAACGCAGTGACGACGAAGACGACGACCAGCCGAGGCACGATTCGGGTGGTCGCAGGGATCATCATAAGAAAAGGAAAGACCGCAGTTACGATGACAACAACCTGGTAGCCGAGGGATATTCCGACAGGCGAGACGATCGACAGGACGGCAACCGGAGAAACTCTGGGAACCGTGGCAACTACAAACCGCGACCTCAGAGGACCCCCGAGTTACCCTTCGCTGAGCAGATAAACGCTCATTGCTACCTTCATGCGTACATCAATTCTAAAGATAACAAGAAAAAGTCAAGTCACCTGCTCAGAGACTGTCGATAGTTCATCGAGATGCAGAAGCTCATCCAGCAGCAGCAACCAATCCCACCTCCACCTCCACCTCAGCACCAGGTCCAGCAAGTTCAGCCCCACAACTCTAACGAGTCCTTTCCGCCACCACACGGACAGATGAGTATGATTCGCAGAACCGGTGTTTCGAGAAGGGAGATGAAGAAGCTCACCCAAGAAATCAACCTGGCGGAAAGCATTATGGCTAATATTCCTGAATATATCGACTGGTCATCTCAGAGCATTATGTTCAGCAGAGCGGATCACTCGATGACAATTCCAAACCCAGGACATGCTGCCTTAGTAGTTGAGGCCCAAATCGGAGGGTTTAAGATGAGCAAAGTTTTCATGGACGGTGGAAGCGGATTAAATCTGATATTCCTCGACACGATCAAAAGCATGGGAATTACGATGAGGATGCTAGAAGAAACAGATACCTGTTTCCACGGGATTCTCCCCACCTTACCGGCGTACTCTCTTGGCAAGGTTTACTTGAACGTTGTCTTTGGAAAACCAAACAACTTCCGGAAGGAGAAGATCGAGTTCGAAGTAGTAAACTGGGAGTCATAGTACCATGCTATACTCGGAAGATCAGCTTATGCCAAGTTCATGGCTGTGCCGCATTACGCATACCTCAAACTGAAAATGCCTGGGAACAATGGAACAAACATCACAGTCTATGGAAGTTTCTCACGCTCGGATAATTGTGATCGCGAGTTTCAGAGGATTGCTGCAAAGTTCGGACTAAGACATGAAACTGTCGACTTCCCTTCAAAATCGTCAGCACTCGATAATAAGGAAGATGAACGCGTCAGGAAGATGAAGAAGAAGCCAGCCGACCTTGCTTTGGAAGCTCCGACAGTGAAAACCTCGGCAGTTGATGACACGACAATTATAGAAGAAAACAAAACTCTGGCAATCGCCGCCAGAACTCCTGATGAAACCAGTGATGCTTCCAAAGCCGCTGGCGCGATGGACAAGCTCGAAGATAAGAAGAATCCTCCTCTTGCTTAAAAGGATGGATATCATTTAGTTTTTTCTCTTTTCAGCAGGGCTCTTTTTGGCCCCCTAGTTTTTCTCTTACTTTATTAATGAAGACTCAAGTTTTGTTTCTTTGAAGAATTGCAGTAATTCGGGACACCCGAACTACATCGTCAGGAACTTTGTTCGTATATTACAGCGAACATCGGTGCGATGAAAAATACGCCCAGAGTGTTGTGATGCAAAATCGACGGGGACCTTGCTCTTTTACTTTGCTATAGATGCCTCAAAGAGTGCCGCGGATAGCAAGGATCATGAAACACGTACGAAAACAACCCACGCTCGGTACTTTAAACTATAGAAGTATCAAAGAGCGACGGAGTCATCGACAGATCTAGTTCCACCGATCTATTCGGGAGCTGCTGTCAAGTCATGCATCGGTTGAAAGCAAAGTTGCACATACAACGGGTTTAGCAAGACCTGCAACACGAGCTGATCACTCAAATAATTTGCTGCCGACAAACATACGTATGCATCATAATATAGATGTAAAAACGAGTAATTAAGATTTACTCCTTCAAAATTTGCCAACGGCACTAACACGGAAAAGGTACATGTATATACACCTGCCGATAAAATAGTTCAACCATAATCATCCGATCATTCGGATGCAGCAAGTAACGAGGCCTTCTACTTACAATAGGGGCATATCTTTGGACTACTCCTGTGGAGCCTCTTTTTCTTCGGCTGCCATTGAGGTTCCTTCAAGCCTTTCAATAACGATGGCGGCAGGAAAGTCCACCTTTGGGTAAAGCGGCCCTATTTCACCTACCGCATTGGCAATTGCCGGCAGGTCGCCGAAGGACGACATACAAGGACAAGGGCGAGCGCAGCTCTAGCTCCTGCAAGAAGTTGTGCTCGAACCAAGCTTCGGATCTTCTTGGCGTTACTCAATTCGACATTAAAGTCAACAGCGTGGGAGGGACCGCGTTCAAAGGGAACATCGTCTTCCGGATCACTCTCAGCCCTTTATAGCACTTGTCGAAGAAACGGTGGACTTGCTGGACCCGATCTTGGAACTTCGCGACGAGTGGAAGCTTTCGAATGATCTTTCCGAGAAAACCTCATCTAAAGATGACAGTTGAGCCAATGCATTTACGCGCTCATGAATCCGCTTGTTCTCCTCGCGCTGGGTTCGGAGCTATAACTAGAAAAAGAAACAAAGATAAGGAGATGTCTTTCATGGAAAACAAGGAGCAAGAGGACAAGGATGCTTACGGTTCAAACATTCACGTGGCCCTATGCAACTCAGCAAGAGCATAGCGTTCTGCGTCAACCGCAAGTTCGTTCTTCTTCACGATAATAGCAGCCAAGGCATACGTCTTGCGCATGTCCTTCTCCATCGAGCGATTCGATCCTTCATGCGCTGGAGTCGATCACTCTCGGAACAAGCACCCGAAGAATCATCGGTAAATGAAGGCACGGGAAAAACCTGCACAATACATACATTATTTATTATTCACATATATTTCATACATAAATCAATGTTGAAAAGTAAAAATTAACTCCGCAATAGCTAATCACGGAGTATAAATTCGAATGACTTTCTCAAAACTATACTTTTTTCGTTCATAGCATAACATCATATATTTGTGAATGATCACAACTTCATTTTTATGGCATATCTTTGGACTACTCCTGTGGAGCCTCTTTTTCTTCGGCTGCCATTGAGGTTCCTTCAAGCCTTTCAATAACGATGGCGGCAGGAAAGTCCACCTTTGGGTAAAGCGGCCCTATTTCACCTACCGCATTGGCAATTGCCAGCAGGTCTGCCGAAGGACGACATACAAGGACAAGGGCGAGCGCAGCTCTAGCTCCTGCAAGAAGTTGTGCTCGAACCAAGCTTCGGATCTTCTTGGCGTTACTCAATTCTGACATTAAAGTCAACAGCGTGGGAGGGACCGCGTTCAAAGGGAACATCGTCTTCCAGATCACTCTCAGCCCTTTATAGCACTTGTCGAAGAAACGGTGGACTTGCTGGACCCGATCTTGGAACTTCGCGACAGTGGAAGCTTTCGAATGATCTTTCCAGAAAACCTCATCTAAAGATGACAGTTGAGCCAATGCATTTACGCGCTCATGAATCCGCTTGTTCTCCTCAGCTGGGTTCAGAGCTATAACTAGAAAAAGAAACAAAGATAAGGAGATGTCTTTCATGGAAAACAAGGAGCAAGAGGACAAGGATGCTTACAGTTCAAACATTCTGTGGCCCTATGCAACTCAGCAAGAGCATAGCGTTCTGCGTCAACCGCAAGTTCGTTCTTCTTCCTGATAATAGCAGCCAAGGCATACGTACTGCGCATGTCCTTCTCCATCTGAGCGATTCGATCCTTCATGCGCTGGAGTCGATCACTCTCAGAACAAGCACCCGAAGAATCATCGGTAAATGAAGGCACAGGAAAAACCTGCACAATACATACATTATTTATTATTCACATATATTTCATACATAAATCAATGTTGAAAAGTAAAAATTAACTCCGCAATAGCTAATCACAGAGTATAAATTCGAATGACTTTCTCAAAACTATACTTTTTTCGTTCATAGCATAACATCATATATTTGTGAATGATCACAACTTCATTTTTATGGCATATCTTTGGACTACTCCTGTGGAGCCTCTTTTTCTTCGGCTGCCATTGAGGTTCCTTCAAGCCTTTCAATAACGATGGCGGCAGGAAAGTCCACCTTTGGGTAAAGCGGCCCTATTTCACCTACCGCATTGGCAATTGCCAGCGAGTGTCCGCCGAAGGACGACATACAAGGACAAGGGCGAGCGCAGCTCTAGCTCCTGCAAGAAGTTGTGCTCGAACCAAGCTTCGGATCTTCTTGGCGTTACTCAATTCTGACATTAAAGTCAACATCGTGGGAGGGACCGCGTTCAAAGGGAACATCGTCTTCCAGATCACTCTCAGCCCTTTATAGCACTTGTCGAAGAAACGGTGGACTTGATGGACCCGATCTTGGAACTTCGCGACAGTGGAAGCTTTCGAATGATCTTTCCAGAAAACCTCATCTAAAGATGACAGTTGAGCCAATGCATTTACGCGCTCATGAATCCGCTTGTTCTCCTCAGCTGGGTTCAGAGCTATAACTAGAAAAAGAAACAAAGATAAGGAGATGTCTTTCATGGAAAACAAGGAGCAAGAGGACAAGGATGCTTACAGTTCAAACATTCACGTGGCCCTATGCAACTCAGCAAGAGCATAGCGTTCTGCGTCAACCGCAAGTTCGTTCTTCTTCACGATAATAGCAGCCAAGGCATACGTACTGCGCATGTCCTTCTCCATCTGAGCGATTCGATCCTTCATGCGCTGGAGTCGATCACTCTCAGAACAAGCACCCGAAGAATCATCGGTAAATGAAGGCACAGGAAAAACCTGCACAAAATTGTTAAAAGGCATGATGGATTATATGGATTCAACACTGGAATTTACTCCCATCGGGAGCATGCGAATAAAAGTGTTATAGCAAGAGCACACTAGCAACATTGCCAGAACGGAATTTGTTACAATCATAGAAGTCTTATGACAGGACATTGTTTCAACCGAGCAAGATTACAAGAATGAAATCAAGGGGCCTGGGTCTGGTTTGACAAGCTTGGTCCGATGGACGATTTCTTTTCCGAGACCAGCTCAAGGAGCTGGCGAGCACACTTAAGTGCCGAGGTCTTAAAGGCACCCAAGTCAACAAACCGCCCATCTTGCTCTTTCGGCAGCTCTTTGGACATCTCTTCAATATTGGCTTTGAAGCCATGACCCATCATAAGCTGAAAGCCTAGGAGGGCACCGTAGGTACGCGATGTACGTTTGAATACCTCGATAACCTCCCTTGTGTTGATGGCAAAAGCGTCAATCAGCTGCCCCAAGGTCTTGTTCTAATCAATCTTGGGGAAGATCATCGAATGCATCCTCGCCATGGCTCCCTTACCCTTCTGGAGGAGGTCCTGAACAAGCCGGTGAGACTCGAGGGTCATCGACAAAGCATTTGCCGGAGAATTGTTCGGGAGTTTGTCCAGAGCTTCGGCAGGGATGTCGGCAGCCTCTGCAAAAAACGAAATAGGAGAAGTTCATTAACTGGGAATTGAATTAATAAAAGAAAAAATCAATGAGAGAGCAAAAAGGGAATTACTGAGCAAGGCCAAGGAAGACTGGCAAAGAAGATCATCCTTTTCGATCATCCGAGCTTCGGTAGCAAGCCTGGATGCTTCTTCATCCTTCAGCCTCTTCTTCAGCCCCTCGAGTTCCTCCTTTATGGAATCAACCTCCTGGCGAGCCTCAGCAGCTATTTTTATTGCGCCCTCCAACTTCGAGGAAGAAGACTTGACCTCCTTTTGCAGCTGGGCCTTGTCAACTTCCAGAGAAGTATATTGGGAGGCAAAGGCCTCGAGAGAAGAGATAACAGCTCGCAAATCCTTAAGAGATAAGGAAAAATGATTATTAGATGGAGAACTAATTGTCAACAAATTAATAATTTGATCAAGGGCGATGTTGCAAATAGATATATCATTAAAGCAGGAAAGGCTTGCAGATTTCCCTGGAGAAGCCGTAACTACAGCAGTCAAAGGAATATCCTTCCCCTTGGAAAGGGAAGAAGCTGTCGATATCTGGGCCGTGGGGGCTGCAGCAGGAGTCGAAGCCTCGGAGGCTGCGGGATTCGGCAGGATGGTACAAGATTTAGCCTTCTTGGACGGAGGCTCGATGAAACCCTCATCACTACAAGAGTAAAAAATTGGCAAAGTCAGAAGAGGATACGAATGGCAAAGACAGAACCCAACCCTGGGAAAAAGAAGCAAGGGCTTACAGATCGTAAAGATCATCTTCGTCGGCAAAGCCGCCGGATGGTCTCTTCGAGGGCAGCGCCTCGGCCTCCTCCACAGCTGTATCAACAAAGGCAGCGCGATAAGCGTCGTCATCATGCATCGACCCTGCTGTATCACTTATATCATCGGTAGAGGATTGCTGATTGATGAAGACAACTTCAGGATTCATTGGATCATCACGTTCGTCTTTTGGACTTGCATTTCCTTCAGTATGAGATCCTACATTGACTGACGAATCTCTTTTCTCGGAAGTATCGTTCGACAGGTCCTGCAAATGTTCGAGAGCTATAAGGATCTGTCGAAGTAAACAAATGTGAATAATGGCAGTTATAATGATCAAGAGAAACAGGACAATAAGAGCACGAAGGGAAAAATTTACCTCAGTTGGTAGATGATCAGCATCGAATGGTGGTTGGGAGGATATCAGTGGGATTGAATCCTCCTGGCTAAAGAGAGTGAGGCGCCGGACTTCATCAAGCAGTTCTTTTTCGGATAACTCAGCGATATTTACTCTAGTTTCGTCCTTGGGACCCGAATACAACCACATCGGATGGGCCCTAGACATGATCAGCTGAATTCGACATTTTAAGAACACAAGAGCTACCTCAGTACATATCATGGTTTAACCATCGGATTCCTTGATCCGAAGGAATCTATCAAACAACTTATCGACTGTTGGTTTTTCATCGGGTGAAAGGATATTTTTCCAAGACTTCTTGGGTGTGGCTTCTAGAACATCGAAGAATTGGGGGAGCTGGGAGTCAGCTGCTGACGAGTCTCTGATATAAAACCACTTCAGCCTCCATCCTTGCACAGACTCTTTCATTGGAAAGTTGAAGTAGTTAACTTCTTTGCGAGCAACAAACCCAACTCCACCGATGACGAAAGATCCATTGTTGCAGTTGTATCTTTTCACGAAAAAAATCTTCTTCCACAAACCAAAGTGGGGCTCAATGCCCAAAAACGCTTCGCAGAGGGTTATAAAGATGGCAAGATGAAGGATTGAATTGGGAGTCAACTGCCATAATTGAATCTCATACACTCGAAGGAGGTGACGAAGGAATTTGTGAGCGGGGAGCGAAAGACCTCGATACAAGAAATATAAGAACATCACAGTAAAACCGGCGGGGGGATTGGGCCGTGAAATTGCACCTGGAAGAACAACATTCCCCTCGCCAGAAGAAATTATTCTAAGGCTCCGGGCCTTCTTCTCATCACGCTTTGTAGTAGTGGAAACCGGCCAATCGCCGGGATTGGGCCCAGCCATGGAGCTTGATGGCGCTGGCGGCGCCGGAGTTGGGGGAGGAGCATCTGACGCGCTTCTCCTCGACGGGTTTGGAGGAGTCTTGACGGCGGCGCCACTGCTCACAGCACTGGTGGCGAGAGTGGGGTTCTTCTTCTTCACCATTCTGAGATCTGAGGAAGATCTGGAAGCAGCGGCGGCGGCGCAACAGTTGTGAACGAAAAGGATGGGTGAGGAAGAAAGGACACGAGAAGAAAGCGTGGAAAGGGGAGAATTTACCCTTTGAGATTATAAAGTAAAAGGAAGTCTGAGAATTGAGTGGGCACGTGTCGTTGCTTCCAATTTATTAAAGATATATTTTCTCATTATCGAGCGCAAAAATAGAGGAGTCACCTTGGTAACTGCACGAAAGTAGTGGTCATTTCCTAAACAGAACCGCGCAGAAGTAGGATGGGCCCGACAGGTCGTGTCCTGTCAGTCAGAATTACAACAGTAATTACGTCATCAGTGACGTCGTGAAGCCCGCTTGAGGTATCCGAAGAAAAGCCAAAACCATCGGATGGCCAACTTAAGTCTACGCACGGATTGCAAGCATCCGTACCTAGACTCGGGGGCTACTCCCATCGGGAGGGCTGGACGCGCACCCGATAAATTTGGACTCGAAGACTTTCCTACAAAGAAGGGCGTGAAAAGAATATCTGAAGAAAAGGATGGAATGTTCGGCTCGAGTCTGCACCCGGTTGCAAGCACCCGTGCCCAGACTCGGGGGCTACTCCCATCGGGAGCGCCGATTGCGCACCCGATAAACTTTTTTGCACTCCAGGATCATGCCCGGGGACTTGATCCTATGTAGAGTAGCGTTGTTTTTCCATCGACAGTTAACCAGCAAAGTTGGGCACGCTACTCAACATCCTTTACGCATTAAACCTTGCTTGAAATATTGAAGCCTCGATGCAAATGTATCAGATAACCTATGAAGACCTGCAAAAAGCTTCGGCAGAAGAAGATATTCGAGTGGCACAACTTGAGTCTACGCACGGATTGCAAGCATCCGTACCTAGACTCGGGGGCTACTCCCATCGGGAGCGCTGAACGCGCACCCGATAAAAGAAGATGATGTTATTACAGGGAGGACAATAATTATCAAGAGAGAAGAACATTCGGTGGAGGCATGCTTTAGTCTCTACCCGAAATATCTTCGGCTAGACACTCGGGGGCTACTGACGTGGGCATTACCCTTCGGGTAACTGTAATTGCCCTATCCTATACGGCCCAAATGGAGGCCCATGAAGACACCCGATGGCAAGGTGGGCCACTACGTCGGTGCCGAAGAAGATTTCTTGAAGAACAAGACGAAGAGACGAATCAAACAAGAAAAGTCTAGAACTAGGAGCCTTTGTAACCTAGTCATACCCGGCCAGATCTCTCGAGAGCTGGCTCCCTATATAAGGGCCAGGAGAGGGGCTGCCGAGGGACGCAATCAATCTTAACAATTTTAGCAACCATAAGTCTAGAGCTAGGTCCCCGCAGAACTTAGCCTCTCGACGAGATCACAGCCGAAACCTTCGGCACCCTATATTTTTATAATCAAGATCAGATAGGCATGACGTAAGGGTTCTACCTCATCGAGGGCCCCGAACCTAGGTAAATCGCTTTCCCCGCTTGTTTGATAACCGATGTCTCGTGTCAGCCTACAGGATTCCATCTACCCTAAGCCCTAAACGGAGGGCATTGCCGAGGAGTACCCTCGACAAAAAGAGACCCTACTTTACTCGAATCAAGGATATTTGCCCTCATAACTTACACTTTATCCCTCATTCACTTAGATTTCGTAGCGGAATTCCACTCTTTTACTTTTTCAACGGATTACCCTCAGAAATGCAATTGAAGGCAAAGACAAAGGAAAGTAATACCTTGACTTAGGAACCTTTCCCAACCCTATTTATAAGGCGCTTACTTAAGGCTCCCGACCATTCTTTAGAGCCAAGATAAAAACACTTTTCGAGCCAAAGATTTCCCTCTAAACGAGGGTTTGAAATCGATTGTTTTTTTTTTTTTGAACGGATTGGACCACTAAATGCTCGGAACATAAGGACGGATAAAGCTGAACAACACGACTTCCAAAACCTTTTGAGACCCTTTTATTTAACCATTTATGAAGCGTAGGAATTGATCCCAGGAATAACGATTACAATCCATTTTAGCAAAGTTTTCGACCAGTGAAATAGCATCTATTTTCCACGATTTTGCTTTTTCGACCGTAACAACACTTATTAAACTAAGAAAGAAACATCGCTTCCAAACTTTAGATTTGATATCACTTGAAATGGTAAGAAAAAAATTATGCCGTGTGATGTGGAAGAGATCCTTAAAATTAGGCTCCCAAGGTATGCACAAGATTATTTTATTTCCTAGACCCCTGCGAAGCATGGCATGTTTGCTGTTAGAAGTGCTTACAATCTTGCTTTAGATTTGCGAAATAAAACTCCTCCAAATTCAAGCACTATGGAAAATTATCTAGGCTTCAAAGGCACCACCAAAGTAAAGATCTTTACTTGGAAACTTGCCACTAACAACCTTGCCGTCCATGTTAATAGAAGTAGAATGTTGCCTAATCTTCTGGCCATATGTACTACCTGTGGTATGGAAGCTGAGACATGATACCACACAACCATGACATGCACAAAAGCACTACAATTAAGACAAACTATTACGAAAGATCTAGAACTTGACAAGAGAATCTGAACTAACCTTCACAGGTGATGATTGTGTCCTACTGTTGCTTGATAAACTAGGCTCGGAAATATGTGACAAGTTGATGTTTATTTGGCGGAGATCTTGGTATCATCGAAATTGCATTTTTTTTTTGGTAAAGGTGATGCTTCAATTGAGAACTCATCTAGATACTTGCAAAATTATTTATGCACTTTGCAGGGAAATGCAAAAGGAAATAACACAAGTGGCAGGAAAGGAAAAGCTCCAAGTGCCCAAATTGTTGTTACGAGAGTTCTGTCTACCACGAAGAAAATAGTGAGAAAGAGTGTTGGAAGAAACTTGAGATTGGATGGGTTAAATGCAATGTTGATGACAACTTTCAAATAGAGGATCTAGGGGAGCTGTTCCTAGAGACAGCAAACCGTGCCATAGTGTATTCAGCCTGGAATGTTATACCACATTTCCAAAACTATAGCTATGGGAGAATTCATTGCCTACTTACATGGGTTAGGATCTGTTTGTTTGGGCTGTAGCTTTTGAGAAACAGCTGTGGCTATTGAGCTGTGAAAAAACAGCTGTAAGAAGCAGCTGTTGTAAGCAGAGATTTGATGTTTGGCAGTAGAGCTTTTTAAGGCTGCTGTTGCTGGTATGAACGATGAAATGTCTGAAATAACCCTACACACTGAAGAAGTTGTATAAATACTGATTTGGTAAGAATTACCTCATGAGATTCATATTTGCTGGCGATAGGCATGTTTGCTGTGCAGTGTATGAACTCGTTCTAGAATATACATCACAAACAGGCATAAAACTTGCACAAATAAACTTCAATACACAGATCTGTCCATACATTAACAGCACAAGGATGCACATATAAGAAGCAAGTCGTCGGGGAAGCTCAGAGGGGACGGCGGCGCTGGAAGAGGGTGCTGCAGCAGGCGTCGGGGAATCTCACAGGGGACGGCGGCACCTCGAAGACCTCCACTCGCCGGCGGCAGCCGTAGCGGTCAGGAGAACGAGCTTGACGGGGGCGAGCTCCTCCTTGAGGAGGCCGAGAATGCAGAGGAGGTGCGACAGAGAACGGTGGCGGCGGCGTGTCCAACGGCGAGGCGGCCAGCGGCGGTGGTAGGGCGGGGCTGGCTGCGACCTTGAAGATGACGGGAATAGAGCGGGGAGGAGAAGAGGGACGGCGGCGGCGGATGCTGGCGACGGCGCTGGCTGGGGGACGGTGGTAGCGGGCGGGCGGGGCGGGGAAACCCTAACCCTAGCCTTCCATTGACCGGGACGGGGAGAAGGAAAAATGAGGAGGGAGGCTGTCGGGCTGGGGGCAGTTGCAAGGGACGGGCCAGCTTATATGGGAGGGCATTTTTTTGGTAGTTACCACGAAGAGTTATGGGTATTTTGGTCTGCTGCTGCTCGAGAAGCAGGGAAAAGCTCGGGAAGCAGCTCTGGCCCTGCTTTCGGATTCACGCTCATTTCCTCCCAGCGCTTCCAACAATCGCTTTTCAAATTCTTGATGTTTGTTTCAGCTGGAGATTTTGGACTCTAAAAGCTCCAAAAGCAGAAGTGGAAGCTCAAACAAACACAGCCTTAGACTTGGCTCCGAACCACTCTATCCAAAATTTCTATCCCTAAAAGCTGCTGCGCTACCCGGCAAACCAGGGCACTTGCGGGGGCAAATCAATCGTGAACGCTCGTTTCATCATACAGTAAAGTTCGAGTTCCCGCTTTTAACTACAGCCGTTCGATTCGGTAACTTTTTCTTTACCCACTGCTGCTCGCTCATGGTCTATGACGGCTGGGCCCGTTTTCGTGCAGGGCCGCCCGCGAGAGGCTGCGATGGGCGCTCGTTCGCGTCGCCTTTCTTTTCTTCCATTTTTCACGGGGTGAAAACCCTAGCAAAGCATACCGACGAGACGAAAGCGGCCAATCCTCAAGCCTCCTGCCCATTGCTTCTCGGTCTCCGCCGCCACACCCCTCCTCATCTCTTCTCCTCTGCCTTGTGCTTGTCTACGGGCCATCGTTGTTGCCTTCGCAACCCCTAGCCCCAGCGATTGGAGGAGGCCCTGCGGCCAGGGCCGGCCCTGACCCATGGCAGGCATGGGCGGCCGCCTAGGGCCCAGGCCGGAGGGGGCCCAGGACCGGATCTCCTCTTTACTATGGGCCGGAAAAAAAATGGGTACGGAACGGAACGGAAGGGAGGCCTGCAGCTAATCCCTGATTGGTCCAGCTAATCCCTGAACGGAAGGGAGGCCTCCATCGGGAATCTTCACGAGGGAACCAATTCCCTACGACCAAGTACGCGGGAGAACTGATTCTGGACACGGCATACTCCCGTTCGGTCTAATTCCCTTAATTCCCTGCCTGTGACCTTTCATTAACGAGGGAACGATTTTTTTTAGTGAGCTCCATGCGTAGCTGCCTCAGTCGATTCCTATTTAGAGAACTAGCAAGATGGCCCTCGCAAATGCGAGGGCATCTTTGTAGTGTTTGCTTGAAAGATAAGTCTATATGTTCCATGTATCATCTTAATGTGTAATGATTTTGCAAATATAATATCAAAGTAATTTGTTCATTGTGCAATTAATTGAAAATAAGTTATCGTTTGTTGATAGGTAGGACAACAAACTAATGAGAAATATTATTGTGTTTGGTGTAATTTTCTTCGTCTCATTTTCTATACCCGTTTAAAATCCATGACACTTTTCTAAAATTTGGTATATTCTAAACGAATGCGTACTCCAAGTCCTAACTGGTGCGTTGTTTTGTATATGAAAATTTATCTTAAATTAAAGTAATAAACACAAATAGAAGTATAAAATAACATGTGCCTAATTTAAACATTTCTTTATATCAATGAGCAATTTATATAGTGAAGGTTACATTTTTAGGAAATTGAAAACCCCTCTAAGACAGAACTCTTCATGGCAAATTGAAATATTTCGGTCCGAGTGGAAACCCATCTACATAAATTGATTTGTTAAGATTATTTAAGTATTATTGGTAGGAAGTCTACAACCCTTGGAAGCATCGGTATCCTTTTGCATGTTTTGTAGTAAAATAAAATATGTGTTTCTTCAAAAAAAATGTGATTTTTCGCAACTATATTTTGTATAGTCAATCATAAATACATATAGATATTTTCCCTCAAAAAAATACATATAGATATAGATCCCTTGTCAGGACACTCGACTTCATACAGATATATTGAATAATTTATACTTGAGGTTGTACCATATTTTTTCTATCATGTTCAATCTAGCTACTTTTTTGTATGGGCTAACGTAGCGTACAACTTTTTTTACGGACGCAGATAGCATGGTTAAATCTAACGTTAAAAAGTGGAGACAAAATATGCTCCACTAATCTAGGCTGATATTACATAGATGTGTACATGCCTATGTATAGAGAGACAATAAATATGATCGAACGGGGGAGAGAGGAAGGAAAGTAAAACTGTGTTGCTTAAAATAGGAAGTTGCTTTAATGATTATAGATTTTCTGAGTTTCTTTTAAGAATTTTTTTCTGTTTCGGTGGTGTGGAGCTGATGCCACAAAGGGGAAATTTTTTTTTTTTACCGCGCCGTGAATCTGGCAATTGGAAGTAGGAAAGCGCTGGAGCATATCTAAAACGCCAGCACCTAATTCGTTACATATATCCAGGGCTATTTTTTGTATGTGCACCTGGGTATAGCCCTACGTGATACGGAAATATTTTAGTTACATATATCCAGGTAGTAGGTCCGCTCTCGTACATGACCAGGCAACTACTTCAATTGTTTTAATAAAATTAGGAAAGAGACCGATCCGCTGGATATGTCACATACTGTTATATTAAAAGAACGCGTGTATCCATCTAAGCTTACGTGCCATAAATTTAGTTTGGTACATATATAATATTGTACGTAACATCTTTTAATTTTTAATCTCAGACGTTCAGATTAATATCATCGGTTTATATTTTTTAAGTACATGTGGATCAACCTGATGCCTCGAAAAACACCCTTATTTTGCTTTTAGTATATAATAGATTAGGAATAGACATGGCCTGGGAATAGACGATGGCTAGTTCTTCTCCTATGTTCCTCATCTCTGCGTTTTGCCGATTGCTTCATCAACAGATAACAACTCGTTGATCGGTACCGTCTGTGCCTGCCCCTGTGTAAATATAAATCTCTAATATAATTATTGAATTAACTTTTTAATTAGGGTTCTAATTTGATATACAAAAGACTTATCATTATAGGTGTTATAATGCCAAAATAATTGTCGGGTGCTGCGAAAAGGAAAAAAAAAAGGCTAGATAATCAGTTTATTGAATGGCAAAGAGGTGTTTTAAATAAGTACTTTTCAGCTAGAAGTGTTGATGTCAACAACAATAATTAAAGGCCAATATCTGATCCGAGACAAGACGATGATGACAATATAGACGGAGATCTTGACTATACCTGCGACTGTAGTCTCCGTTGAAAGAAGTTTCTCTAAATTAAAGCTACTGAAAAATTCTTTTAGGTCAACCATGTTACAAGACATATTGAATGGATTGGCTACATGTTTTATTGAGAAGGATACCTTAGACAACATTGATCTTGAAATTGTTCTTGGTGATTTTGCATCTAGAAATGCTCGAAAAAAGCTTTTTTTGTAAATCATTGAAGCGTGATTATCGATAGAGTCATTGTAATTTGGTTTTTTATGTGAGCTAATTAAATTAGTAGAAAATGCATGTTATATTTTTACCATTTTATTATTATTTCTATCGCAAATATGCGTACATAATTAGTCTTAAGAAGCCCATTTGTCAACTTCGCCCAAGGGCCCCGAAAAACATAGGGCTGGCCCTGCCTGCGGCGGGATTCGCCGGAGAAGAAAATCAGTGCTCGTGGGAGGAGGCGGCGCGGGGGAGACCGGCGGCGATGAGGACCTATCCACGAGCGGCATTACGCGGCGCGCGCGGTGGGTCTGGGTGTGTTGCTGCTGGTAGCGAGGGCCAGGCGCGAGCGTGGCATCAAGTCGATTGGTGGGCGGAGGCGCGGCGCTGGTCCGAGCGGAAACGCGCGGGCGTGGTAGATGGTTGTATGCGGTGGTAGCGCGGCGGTGCAATGGTGGATTGGCAGCCGGCAGCGGCGACGGCGCATCCCCGACCCGATTCTCCTGCCAGCGCTGCTAAGATGCGGGAGCCGGCAGCGGCAGGGATGTCGCGCTGAGCGACAGCGGCGGCTGGACACGGCAGCAGCGGTGGAAGGCGTCGCACGCTGAGCAGGCGACGACGATCTTGTGCATGCGCACAGAGGCCCCACGAGGGAGAAGGGAGAGGAGAAGCACTGACGCGTGCGTGGACACCGCTCGCGCTGTTGCTGGCTCCTCCTTGGTGCTCAGCAGGAGGAGCAACAAAATCTTCGAGCCTCCCCCCCCCCCCCCCTAATTTCTGCTCTCGTGCCGTCAGCTTCAGGTCCAGTGTAGAGGAACAACATCTTTCTAAGTGAGCGCCCCCTCCCTCCCCTCACTTCACCTCTCATGCCGTCCGCCTCAGGTCCAGTGGAGAGGAACGGAGATCTCTCAAAATGAATTCCCTTGTCTTTGATTTTTCGTTCCTACTCGTACATTCATTAGCATCACGTCTTCATGTGTAGCAGCCGCTTACGATTCAGCCTCTTTTTCCTCTGTGCAGCAGCACACTCTATAATCGCCCTCCTTGAGTGTTGCAGTCTCGGTTGGTTTCTTCCCCTTCCTCCTCTTCTCTTCTCTCTACTTATAGATTGCTAGAATGATTCATCTTGATGTAACGTGTTAGATACTGATTTTGTTCTTTTCTTGTCACTGCTTGAAGGTCAAGAACATCAAAAGTGTTGACTCCCTGATGATTTACATTTCAACACTATGTTACAACCGGGGATTTCACGAAAATCAACAAGCTCAGCGAAGGAGGATTCAGTGTGGTTTTGAAGGTACTCCCTCTGGTCATGTTTAATTGACGAGCCATTGGTACGTACGTAGCTGTATTCCTCTGCCTAGCCCGCGTCGATTTAATCCGACCGGAGGGAGTACATATCTTGGAGAAATCAGACAACACATTGAAATTCAGATAGCTCCGTTGCAAAAAAAGGAAATTCAGATAGCACAACCTATTATTAGTTCCATTTTGCACAGGGTACTCTGCCGAATAGGGAAGAAATAGCAGTGAAAAGACTGCCAAAGAGGTGTCAACGCAGGTGTGGAGTAGCAAAAGTACCTTGTCAGGCTTGTCGGCGTCTCCTTGTAGCAGCAGGAGCGGATGTTCGTTTACGAGTTCATCCCAAATCGGAGCCTTGATAAGATCCTATTTGGTACTAACACGAATCCTATTTCAGTTTATATGTCTATTTTCACTTTAGTGTTTGGTGCTTTTCGAACAAATAGATGAGACATTGACAAAAGCGTCTAGCCTTATTGGGGAAAGAGGTAGCATCCACATTCGTGTGATGCAAATTAATCATACTACATTCATGTTGTTTGCTGTGCATTTAGGATTTTTTAAAATGTTATATTGTCTATACTGATCTTTTCACAGTTCAGCCTCCCTATGTAATGTGCCATGTGGTCGTTTTCTTCTTTTACTTTTGACGTTCTCTCTGATGCATGACCTCCCAGTTTCATAACTAAGCATTCCACAGGCTGCAACGGTGTCCAATTTAATATATCGTGCTTTATATCGTGGTTTTATGTTACCACACCATTGACTCCATGTTCTTGGTGTAAAATCTAAGTGACCAGACTTATGAAAAGTTTCATTATAGCTTGGTTTGTTGTTGTCATTACAATTCAGATAATAGTGTTTGATTTTTTTTTCAGCAAGAAAGAGTGATAGGCTATTCTAAGAGGAATTTGCAAAACTGAAATTCTTATGAAATTTTGTATGCTGGGTTTGTGGATGAGTTTCCTGTGAAGTTTTATTTTTTATTTTTTTTGTGGCAGAGTACTTAAGCTTGATCATATTAAAAATGATAGATGAATATTTTTGATTGCTTGACTTACTTTTTACTCAGGTCGTTTCAAGGAGATAAAGCACTGTTGTGTTTGCTGATCAAGTATGAGAAGGAATCATGTTCAGAGACAGGTTCAATACAACATTATGTGAGGCTGAAGAGATGTTCAGTAATATGGAATGGATAAATTCAAAAATGGATGCTGCTGCCCAGTTTTCCCAGCAGGTTACTTTCTTGAAAAGCATACAGCTGCAGCAAGTGTTGGTGTCTCCAGTCAAGAATGGTTTGGTTTCTCGGTGTAATGAAGAATCTGACAATGCTCTCAACAATATTCTTATGCTATACACTCATTGTCTCTTGTTATCTACAAAATTAACTTCTGGTAGGTATTCCTGCTGTAACAAAGGGTACATCCGCCTCCTCAGTCATCAACACCAATATCGTTGGTGGCATCTGATGTTGTTATGATGTCTGTGTCCCAAAACTTGTCTCAGTCATCTCAGAACCTTTGCATTCATGGACTGCATGTCTCCTCCGGGTATGTTTATCCTCTCCCTTCCCCTTGCATAATTTCCCAACTACACCGAAATATCTGCTCATTGTTCCGTGATGTATGTGCTTGCGATCCCTGCATCTGTTTTCAGTACAGGGTGTAGTTGCTTCTTTTTGGTTTAGTCTAGCAGTGTATAAGTAGTCAAAACAAGTTAATAATTTCAATGATGGGCTGTGTATTTCGATGGAGTTTCAGTTGTGTGATTGCATGAAACTTTGACTTGACTCAACCTCAACAGGGTTGTATCCACAGTGGGTATCACCGGCGCAAGTGGCAAAATCATGTCAGAATTTGATCAATAACTTTTATCTTCTTTTGGTGCTGAAGCATGACCATCTGCACATAAATATCTATTTCATTTAGGTGGCAAACAAGAATGGCCTTTATTGTTTTAAACTGGGTAAGTCTTTGCTCTACATCGTTTGTTTGTGATATCAGGGCAGCTTAGCTTTCGTATGTCCCAATAGATGGCACCGGAGAAGACATGTTTTTCTGCTGGCAGGGATGCGCTCTCGTCTCTGCCTCTGAATGACACGGTCGCGGGTTTGTCTCCTTTTGAAACCTTTATTTTCTCAATCCTTCCGAAACCTTTTGGGACATAATGATTGGCCATTAGTAATGTTTCATAACTATACTATTACCATGTTGATTTATTCATGTTTAAGATAATCGAAACTGAACTGAAATGTACACTCTACTGGGAGTGTTGTGAGTGTTGTTGAATGTGCTTCAGCAGTTATCCAGGCCTTGTCATCATTCAGAAGGCACTACCCTGGACAATGAAGGGAAGAGATAAAGACAAATGGATCCAATAAGCCGCTCGTGGTTCACAATTTATTTCGGAGTGTACAAGAGGTGATTTCTCTGTTCCGCTACTCGGCAAACATTCTTTATTCTGCTTACTGTGAATTTTGCTTTGCTTGCAATAAATAGATAATTATTGAATTTCGCTATTAGAATACCATCTACTTTAACGCCATGGGCTTTTGGTATCTTCACCTCTGGAGCTCCTCCGAAAGTTAAGGAAATATTTTTTATTTCTCCTGAGATCATGCCTTGCAGTTCCATCTGCTTTCAGTTTCATGAGGTGATGTGCGAAAAACACTTGTGCAGTAGGTGCGGCATATAGAATCACCTATTATGGCGCTTCACCTTCGCCTCCATTTTATATGTTCGTATCCATTTTTTATACCTTAATTTTTAATGAAATGGATCACATGCAGCGGTTGCTTCTGCTGTGCGATCTTTTCAGCTCAAGAGCTCTTACCACACCAATCTCTTTATGCGTTGGACATTGTCTACCGACCGTACGGGAAGATAGTGAGGATTGTTGCTGAGGCATGGCCGCTTGCGCTGGTTAACAAATGGGCATGGACTGGAAGCTGCTTTCAGTCTATAGAAAACATGTGTTGCCCTAGACCAATCTCAAGGACGGGGATTTGTACCTTAATTTTTAATGAAATGGATCACATGCAGCGGTTGCTTCTGCTGTGCGATGTTTTCAACTCGAGAGCTCTTACCAGACCAATCTCTTTATGCATTGGACATTGTCTACCGACTGTATGGGAAGATAGTGAGGATTGTTGCTGAAGCATGGCCGCTTGCGTTGGTTAACAAATGGGCATGGACTGGAAGCTGCTTTCAGTCTGTAGAAAACATGTGTTGCCCTAGACCAAGCTCAAGGATGGGGATAGAGTTGAAGTGAGGTTTTCTTCACACATTACCCAGGATAATTTATTAGGTTGGATATTGTCACCTGAGTTTGTATATAATTAATAAGACTGTTTGTGCTGTAAATATGAGTTTTCATGCAATAAATTCAAGTTTGAATCAGATATTTGCGTCTCCTGAGTTTGTACATAATGTTGTTGCTTGTAGAGCAATGTTATTGGATGTTTGCTAAATTTCTGTAGAATGCACATACCAATTCCACCACTTAGGTTCTGTAACGGTGTGTTCGGTTCGAGAACGAAGTGGAATGAAATGTCATGGTTCCATTCCACTAGAATGGGTTGGTTCCATTCTCATGTTCAGTTGGAAGAAAAGAGTGGAATGGGATGGTTCCATCCGGTGTTCGGTTGGGACAAATATATGTAATGGAATGGCTACATTTTTGGTTCACGTCACCTCTTTCATATGAATGGTGAGATTACCTCCCGCACATGCAATTATAGTGTAATGAAATTGTGGCACAAGATAATCAAAATTTCAGCAGCATTTCACTTGTATTTTTCAGCAACAAACATTATCAAAAATTCAGTAACAATCATGCCAAATTTTTGACCCAAATTTCCGATCTGCATCCCTTGCTTGGTCCGCCGCCGCCTGCTTGCTCCGCTGCCGCTCCCGCGTGCTTGCTCCGCCGCCCCCGCTCCCACCTGCTTGCTCCGTCGCCGCTCCTGCCTGCTAGCTCCGCTGCCCCCGCCTGCTTGGTCTGTCGCCACCGCCGCCTGCCACTAGTAGGAAAAGCCTCATCAGTGGCGCACGAAAATTTGATTCTGTGGCGCACGGGTGGTGCGCCACAGAAACGTCGCCACAAAAATAAGCTTTCTGTGGCGCACCTGATCGTGCGCCACAAAAATAAGGTTTACGTGGCGCACTTGTTTTTAGGTGCGCCACGGAAAAGCGTGCGCCACAGAATTGCTTCTTAGTGCGCCACAGAATTTGCTTGTATTATACACGATTTTGTGCTGCCCGGTATACATATACGGTTTATACACAGCAATACGGATACACAATACGGATACACGGGTTATATACAGCAACATTCAGATATAATATAAATATCATGTACATTGCACAGATATAACATAGACATCATCATCACATTACTTAGAGCCCGATCGAGATACATATATAGTGGCAAGTGTCAAATGTTTTGCATACAACTCTTAATTCATACAAAATTCACAATTTCGAGATACAAAGTAGTCTTCATCCGGTTCCTCCTTTGCTCCGTCATCTCTACCCACCGGGCTCGCTTGCATCGGGGTCCTTCCATCCAGTTCCTACTATGATGAAAATGGAAGAAAGTGAGACCAACAAGTATCCGATGCACAAGAGAAATGGAATAAATGCCTCATACATTGTTGGTCAACACAAATATTAACATTCGGGGACGGTGTAAGTGAGACCAAGTCCGATGCACAAGAGATTGATATTTGTGCTATCTTACCAGGCTCACTTACGCCGCCCCCGAGTGTACGGTGACCAAACATTTTAATCATCGGCATTTTGAAAATCTCAAAGCAAATGGAATGACAAAATGGAATAAGTGCCTCATACATTGTTGGTCAACACAAATATTAACATTTAGGGATGGTGTAAGCGAGGCCGGGTAGGATGCACAAGAGATTGATATTTGTGCTATCTTACCGAGGCTCACTTACGCCACCCCCAAGTGTACGGTGACCAAACATTTTAATCATCGGCATTTTGAAAATCTCAAAGCAAATGGAATGACAAAATGGAATAAGTGCCTCATACATTGTTGGTCAACACAAATATTAACATTTAGGGATGGGGTAAGCGAGGCCAGGTAGGATGCGCAAGAGATTGATATTTGTGCTATCTTACCAGGCTCACTTACGCCACCCCCAAGTGTACGGTGACCAAACATTTTAATCATCGGCATTTTGAAAATCTCAAAGCAAATGGAATGACAAAATAGAATATGTGCCTCATACATTGTTGGTCAACACAAATACTTTGCAGAAGGGCCCCCTTTCCCCGGTCGGCGTTCCGTCAACGGGTGCTTGACGACACAACAACGCCGATCTGCATCTCCGGCGCAGAACCACGCCGGTCCCTCGCTGTCCGAGTGAACGAGTCCTTGATGCAAAGACCGTGCCGGCCTGCCCAGCATTATGCCGGGCCGTGTTGCCGCGCTTCAAGCCGTGTGTCCCGCGCCTGCACTGTTCGCCTTCTTGCCCGGTGAACCAATAGGCTGATCGTTGGAATAAGGAAACCGATGACAGCCGGTCGCAAGATTAAATTGCGATCGGCCGTCATCGGCTTCCTTATTCCAACGATTAGTCTATTCGTTCACCGGGCAAGAAGGCGAAGAGTGCAGGGCGCATGATCGACACGGCCCGAAGCGCGACAACAGAGGTCGGCATGATGCTAGGGAGGCCGGCACCGTCTTGGCATTAAGGACTCGTTCACGCATCGGACGGCGAGAGAAGAAAAGTGGTGCTGCGCCGGAGAGGCATGTCGGCGTTGTTGTCTCATCAAGGACTCGTTCACGGAACGGCGGCCGAGGAAAGGGGGCTCGTCTACAAAGTATATTGCGGCGTATAGGTGACCAAACATTCTAATCATCGGCACTAAAATGGAAGAAAGGCCAATGCAATTAAGAAGTAGCTAGTATGAACTAAATGGAATGCCTCATACTTTGTTGGTCGAAACAAATATGAACATCCCGGGATGGCGTTAGTGAGGCCAGGTAGGATGCACAAGAGATTGATATTTGTGCCATCACACCAGGCTCACTAGCGACACCCCGGAGTGTACAGATTGACCGAACATTCTAATCATCGGCACTAAAATGGAAGAAAGAGCCAAGTGGTATCAACTAAATGGAATGCCTCATACTTTGTTGGTCGAAACAAATATTAACATCCAGAGATGGAGTAAGTGAGGCCAGGTAGGATGCACAAGATATTGATATTTGTGCCATCACACCAAGCCTCACTTGCTCCACCCCGAGTGTACGAGTGATCGACCAACCATCTAATCATCGACAAGTAAATCACTTGGGGTAATGTTAAAATGTTTGTCTCCATATTTGGGAGACATTTTTAATATTGGAGTCTAGCTAATGGAAATCAAGAACTAGTCTTGATCTCCAAATGGTGATTAGAGGGAATTTATTCATCTTAAGCAACATTAGGGACAAATGGGATCATGCAAGGGACTTGGGTCATTTGGATCATAAGGCATCAATTAAGGAGGCAACCAGGGACAAAGGGAAACATTTGATGATCCATTATCATAGGCAACAAAGCAGCAACTTTTTCCCCTCTAATCTAGCTAGAGTCCTTAAAAGAAATCCATCATAAGCATGGTCAAATACACATATATAGCATTTGGAGAGCAAACAAGCAAGTAGCCATATCACTCAATCCAATAATATAGTAATTTGGATCATAAGGCATCAATTAAGGAGGCAACCAGGGACAAATTAAGGGAAACATTTGATGATCCAAGTAAGTGCATGACACTTTGAGCTACCCAAGAATAAAGGCCAACGAGTGGATAAACATCTGCTCAACCATTTCTTGCACTAGAGGAAAAGTAACCAACATTGAAACTTGAATAGTCAAGTGACACTACAAGCAGCTCACACACACATGCAAACACATGTGTTGACAGTAACTAATGGATATCAAGAACTAGTCTTGATCTCCAAATGGTGATTAGAGGGAATTTATTCATCTTAATTAAGCAACATTAGGGACAAATGGGATCATGCAAGGGACTTGGATCATTTGGATCATAAGGCATCAATTAAGGAGGCAACCAGGGACAAAGGGAAACATTTGATGATCCATTATCATAGGGACATAAGTCAAGATGCTCAAACACACATAGCATGCATGGAGCGAGATGCTCCAAAGGGATTATTCATCACTTGGTATATAGACCAAGTGATGTCGGCAAAAGAGAGGCCAATCAAGAACCAAGTAAATCCAAGTAAGTGATAGATATGCCTAAACAAGCAACAACACATAGCATATCCCAGCTAACCGGATGAGACAAGTCTTGGTAGCCAAGCTGAATCACCTAGCACCACCTAGCCTTTTAAAACCATCGAAACAGTCCTTTTTCTTCAAAGGATACCACAGTGGCATTCATTTACATGATCCCCTACCGTGGATATCTCTATTTTCATCAAAGCCAACACAAGAAATAGAAATTTATCATTACTCAGTTGAGTTCAAAACAAAGTCTGGGGTACCATAAGGGATTATTCATCACTTGGTAGTAACCATCATAAGCATTCTATTTAAATCACACATTTTAGTATATGTTCTTATCCAAGTTTTTGCCTCAGCCTTTGCATCATTGGCTGAGCTAAGACATCAAGCTTCGGCCGGGGAGCATTCTTTATTTTTAGGGAACTATATGAACTATATGCACATGATCCAAGTAAGCCCACCAAGTAGCATTTCATGCATTTAAATTCCTATGAACCAGCTTAACCTCACTCGAGCACAACAAGCATTTAAATGAACAAGTAGCATCAAATTCCTATGAACCCATCAAGAAAATTGTTAACGAGTTAACCTCACCGAGCACAACAAATGAACCAGATAGTAATAAGCCATCAAGATTAACGAGTTAACCTCACCGAGCACAACAAATGAACCGAGTAGCATCAAATGAACCAACCCAGTAGCAATGCATCACTAGCAGCAATGCATCCAGAGCCAACAAATGAACCAGGTAGCATCAAGATTAACAGCTAAGCATCACTAGCAGCAATGCATCCAGAGCCAACCGAGCGAGCATTTCGTCGAGCACGTTGTGCTCGCGCGGGGAGGAAGAGGGAGGGGAGGGGAGGGAGCTTACCGACGATTTGGACAGTTGTGGAGGAGCTCACCGACGACGACGGCAGGGGTGGAGGTCGCGGCGGCTCTTCCACCTTGACGCGGCGGCGGCTCCTCCACCTTGACGCCGCGCCGGCCCTCCTCCTCCACGCCGCGGCGGCTTGTGCTGCTGGTGGCGGGGATGGGTGGAGCGTGGCGGCATCCGGCCATCGCGGAGGAAGGCGGCGGCGGCGGCGACAGCGACGGCATCGCTCGCCATGGAAGGCGGCGGCGCGGGGAGAGAGGGGAGAGAGGGGAGAGGAACTTCTGTGGCGAGGGAGGGGTACGGCCTTGATATAGTACACGTTATTTCCGTGGCGCACCGAGACAAAGTGCGCCACGTAAAACATTAGTTTTGTGGCGCACTGTCGCCGTGCGCCACGAAGAAGTAATTTCTGTGGCGCACCGAGGTTTGTGCGCCGTAGAAATTGTAAAACCAATGGTTGGGGGTGACAGGGTGTGGGGCCCACCAGTTTTTGTGGCGCACCGTTTAGTAGTGCGCCATAAAATTAATCTATTTCTGTGGCGCACCGAGCTTCGTGCGCCACAAAATAAGTTTCTGTGGCGCACACAAAACGGTGCGCCACAGAACTAAGCTTCGCCTATAAGGGTTTTCCTACTAGTGTGCAAGCTCGACGCCGCCGCGCTTTCTTCAGCACCGCCGAACGAGACGAGCCAGGGAAAGGAGGAAAGGCACGGGAGGGGATAGGGCTCCGGTAGGCTCGGTCAGGTCACGGGTGAGCGGGTGAGTTTTTTTATTTATTTTCAGGGTTAGCAAGAGAGAAGCGGTGAGGGAACGAGGAGATTCCACGGAACTGGTGGAACGGCCCGATTCCGCATCTTAAGAGAACATTCGGTTTCCAGGAACCAGTCCATCCCATTCCAGTTCCAAACCGAACACAACAAGAACGTGTGCCAAGTGTGGAATCATTCCATTACATTCTGTTTGGTGACTCGAACCGAACACACCCTAACATATCCATAACATCTATGATGGTTACAATACTGTTTCGCTTTTGTCTTTGCACCGGGCGCAACAGGTCATCTTGTATTGTAACTGAGTGGAGATTTTGGAGGCCTTGAGGAGGGGAAGCTTGGACAGATCATAAGTTTCCATGATTGTAGAAGAGATCCATCGAAAGAAACCTCTTGACCGAGAGGTTATTTTAGATAAGATTGGTAGATATTGTAACTTTGTGGCACAGATCAAAATTGTGAAGCACGATGCACCTGACAAGCCGTTTGATCGATGCGATTTGCAGAAAGCCAGTAGAAGCCAAACAAAAAGGTAAACACTATATTGTTAGGATGATCTCCACGTCACCGATCCCAACGGATCGATAACGAGTTCTTGATCTCGTCCGCGCCCTGATCGGGGGCGTCCAACCCTCTTATGGTTGGTGGGCCCCTGTGACCTGCGCTATATAAACAGGTGGGGGCCGGGGCACACGGTACGAGGTTCACCGCGCCGCCAGTCACCCCACCGATATTCCCCTACCGATCTAGGGCTAAGCGCAGTGCTCACGGGAAGCACCACCACCGTCGCCACCGCACGCTCACCCTCTCCGCCGCCGCCACCATGTCGGCACCCGAGAGCTCCTCCTCGAAGGGAGAAGGTACTCATCTCTCTCTCTCAAATCTAGCAGTGTACCCAACAGCAATAGCATCTACCTGTATAGGATCTAGTGTAGTCGTTGGCTACTCTAACATTGGTATCAGAGCATCTGTTAGAACGTATAGATCTTATTTGTTCAGGTAGAAAAGTAAGAACAGTTAACCCTAGATCCTCCCTGATGCAAAAAGAAAAGAAAAGTACGCCGGCCGAGGCCCTCGGGCTCGCCGGCAAAAGTTTGTGCCGCCGCAAGGCCGCGCCGCCCCTCTCGATCCCGATGCGCATCGGCAAGCCGAGGCATCGGGAAGAAGGGCTACTCCCACTTGCTATGCAGGCCGGGGGCAAAGAAAAGAAGATGGACATCACCGGCTTACCGTGCTGCGGCTCGGTCGCCGGCAAAGGAAAAGGGCACCGCCTCTGCGCCACTTGACGGTGACGCGCCCACCCTCGGGTGCACGCGCCACCGCCAAGAGGTACAGGGGGGCGCCGCCGCGCGTGTCTTCTCCGCCGTTGGCCATCGGGTCTAGTGGGTGGTGGGAGATGCAGGTACAGAAAAGGGCAAAGAGGCTGCGCGGCTGGCCGGGCAGGGGCTGCTGCGGGGCGCTGCTGCGTGCTGCCATCGCCGGCAGTGAGCGCCGGGCGGGGCGAGCAGCCGGGCGTGGCGAGCCAACGGCTCTCCGCCGCCGACGCCGCCGGACCCAACAGAGAGACAGGCTCGGGGGAGAAGTGTTTTAGGGTTAGGGTTTTTCGGCCGTTTGGCTGTTTTTATACCCAACGAAAGTAAAGGGCAGGCGTCGGATCAAATCCGACGGCCAGGAGTGGCCGCCGCGTGGGCACCGTGTGCGGGCCGCGTCGGCGCAGCGTGCGGGCCGCGTCGGCTGCGCTGGCCAGGCCGCGGGCGGGCCGAGGAAGGCCACGTTAGCAGGCCACTGCGAGCGGGCCGCGTTCGCTGGCCGCGTGGGCGCCGCGTCTGCCAGCCGCGTGGGCGGTGCGTTGCTGCGCGTCGCTCGCAGCGTGCGGGCCGCGTGGGCAGCGACAGAACAGTCAGTAACAATTACAGCAGTTTTTTAACGTTTTATTATTTACAGAGGCGTTTTTAGGCATTTTTGGGTCATTATTTGGCCAAAATTTTGTCTAGTTTTTTTCTGAATAAATAGGACCAACGAAATATTTGTTCAGAAATGAAAAAGTAAAGGAAATGCCTCTAAAAATTTCAAAGTTTAAAGTTTAAATTCACAGTTTCCGCTGCAAATAGTAAAAGTAGCATTTTTTAAATGCAAAATGATAGTTAAAATTCAAAGTTAAATGAAAAGTGGTTATTGTGACAATTATGGTTCTGTTATTTTTTGACCAACGTTATTAATGACATGACCATGTTTTGTTGCAATGACATGTGCATTTATCTCTATTTCTGCCCAACGGTGATATAGTTTTATCTGCATTAACAGTTGCATGTTTTAATTTGGACCAACGTTGGATTATAATTTGCAATTGTACTGTTCTCACTTCTTTGTGGTTTTCAGGAAGGTTCTACTTGATGAGCTGCATCAAGGATGTTCCCACCCTTAGAGGGGATAACTACACAGAATGGAGGAAGAAGGTGGATTTCGCCTTCGTCTGTGCTGAGGTGGACTGGGTGGTTGACACACCGCAGCCCATCAAGCTTGCTGACCCCGTCGAGCCGACGGGGATACTGATGATGCATGGGCTAAAAAGAAAAGGGATCATGCTCCTGTGGAGATGTCCTACACCCTAGAGAACAGAAAGTGGCAGACTGCCAACAAAAAGTGCATGGCATTTATAAAGAATACAATTGAGAACGCCATCGTGGGCTCAATTACAGAGTGTGCTTCCGCTGGGGAGTACCTAGAAAAGATAAAGAGCCAGTTCACTGGTTCTTCAAAGACATATGCAACCCAGCTGTTGAAGCAGCTGGTGACAGAAAAGTATACTGGAGGTGCACATGGCATCAGGGAGCACATCCTCAGGATGAGCAACCTGGTTGCAAAGCTGAAGCCCATGGATGCTGACCTGGAGCTGAAGCCTGCACTTCGGTTCACTTGGTGATGGCTTCATTGCCACAACAGCTTTGACAACTTTGTCATCAATTACAACATGAGTCCTGAGAAATGGGACATTGAAAAAACCATTGCCATGTGTGTGCAAGAGGAGGATAGACTCAAGGCACAGAATGGAGGTACCATCAACTATGTGAAGGACAATAAGAAAAGGCCCTTCACACCAAGCAACAATGGTTCTCCTTCAAAGCAATATGGTAAAGCCCCAATGCAGCATCAGAAGTTCCAGCACAGGCCATTGCCAGTGAACAAAGATCAAGAGTCTTCACTCGTCGAAGACTGGGCACTACAAGAAAGACTGCCCTGCTTTTCTGAAAGAATTATGGCAAAGAAAGGTAACAATTTAGTTTCCTTTGTAAATGAATCCCTGTATACACAGTTTTCGAAATCTACTTGGTGGATTGACTCAGGTGTAACTGTTCATGTTGCAAATTTTCTTTACAGGGATTCCATTCGACGAGGACTATGAAAAGAGGCGAAGGATGCGTTGAAGTCGCGAATGGAATTCAAGCAGAAGTTGAAGCTGTTGGCGACGTCCTCTTGGAGCTAGCTGATGGCTTGACTATTCTGCTTAGAGATGTCTTATTTGTTCCTTCCATACATCAAAATTTAATAAGTGTATCGCGCTTAGATAAAGACAGTTATCAATGTTATTTTGGACATGGCAAATGTGCCATATGGTGTAATAATTCTTATGTTGGGGTTGCTATACTCCATGATGAGCTTTATTTATTGTCCTTGCGTGAAAAAGTATTGTCTGTGTGTAAAGTGAATGAACAAATACCCTCGTCGGAAAAAGAAGGAAAGAAAAGAAAAAGAACTGATGAATCATCAAAATTATGGCACTGTCGCCTAGGCCATATTTCGAGGGGGAGAATAGAACGACTCGTTAAAAATGATATTCTTCCTCCATTAGAATTCTCAGACATAGAACAGTGCATCGATTGCATTAAATGAAAATTTGTAAAGCAAATTAAAAAGGGTGCAAATCGAAGCACAACAACACTAGAAATAATTCACACCGATATATGTGGACCATTTCCGGTGAAAAGTGTGGATGGCTATGATTTGTTCATAACATTCACGGATGATTACTCCCGATATGGTTATATTTATCCAATAAAAGAAAGAACAGAGGCGTTGGATAAATTCAAAATATTCAAAGCTGAAGTAGAAAATCAGCATGATAAAAGAATAAAGATAGTCAGTCTGATCGTGGAGGGGAGTACTACGGTCGACATACTCCATATGGCCAAGTCCCCGGACCTTTTGCAAGGTTTCTACAGAGACTCGGAATAGTCGCCCAGTACTCGATGCCGGGCGAACCTCAGCAGAATGGGGTAGCTGAAAGGCGCAACCGTACCCTTATGGATATGGTGCGAAGTATGATGAGCTATTCCACCCTACCATTGGGATTGTGGATTGAGGCGTTAAAAACCGCCATTCACATTCTAAACAGAGTACCAAGCAAATCGGTGCCCAAAACGCCGTATGAGCTATGGACAGGGAGAGTGCCTTCTCTAAACCACCTGAAAGTGTGGGGGAGTCCTGCTGAGGCCAAAGTATTCAATCCAAATATCGCAAAGTTAGATACCAAAACAGTCACTGCCATTTTATTGGCTATCCCGAAAAGTCAAAAGGTTATCGTTTCTACCGTCCGCAGAAATACACAAAGTTTGTGGAAACGAGACATGCTGTCTTCTTAGAGGACGAAATGATGAGGGGAGCATGGTAGCTCGGAAAATTGATCTTGAGGAGAAGAGGGTGCATGCACCTAATCCGATGACTCGAGAGCCATTTTTTGCGCTACCATGTGCACCTGTACCGACGATCCCTGCGATTGTGGTGCAAGCGCCTGTTGTGACTCCACCCATGACAACGATGAGTGCAAATTCGGAACCTGTCCGTCAGGAGCCGAATGAACCATTTGTTGAGCATGAAAGGGGGCAACAACAGCCACCTCCAGAAGATGAGCCACAAGTTGAGGAACAGAATGCTCAAGAGAATGTGGCCCCTAGAAGGTCTACAAGAGCTAGAAAATCAGCCATTTCGACTGATTACAAAGTTTACAACACAGAAACAGTTCATATGGAAGGTGATCCCACTTCATATGAAGAAGCAATGAGAAGTCCAGATTCATCAAAGTGGGTGGAGGCCATGGAAGACGAAATGAGATCGATGAGTACCAACAATGTTTGGGACTTAGAGAATATTCCTAAAGGAGCCAAAATAGTGGGCTGCAAATGAGTCTACAAAATAAAATATGACTCCAATGGGAATGTCGAAAAGTACAAAGCACGACTTGTGGCAAAAGGATTTACACAAAGAGAAGGGATAGATTACAATGAGACATTTTCTCCGGTCTCATGTAAGGATTTCTTCAGAATCATCATGGCACTAGTTGCACATTTTGATTTAGAGTTGCATCAAATGGATGTAAAGACGGCATTTCTAAACGGGGATTTAGAAGAAAATGTCTACATGAAACAACCCAAGGGTTTTATCATGGAAGGCAAGGAAGAAATGGGATGCCGCCTAAAGAAATCCATTTATGGATTAAAGCAAGCCTCCAGACAGTGATATCTAAAGTTTAATGAAACAATTAAGAGATTTGGATTTAAAGAAAATATTGAGGACAATTGCGTTTATGCAAAGTTTAAAAGTGGGAAATATATTTTCCTAATCTTGTATGTGGATGATATTCTGCTTGCCAGCAATGATGTTAGTCTACTGCAAGAGACAAAGAAGTTCTTGTCCTCAAATTTTGATATGAAAGATCTTGGTGAAGCGTCATATGTTTTGGGCATAGAAATTCACCGAGATAGAAACAATGGAGTATTAGGACTATCGTAAAAGGCTTATGTAGAAAAGATTCTAAGTAAGTATAATATGCATAAGTGCAGTGCCACACCTGCCCCTATAGTCAAGGGCGACAGTTTTGGGAAACATCAAAGTCCCCAAAATCAATACGAGCTCGATCAAATGAAAGCGGTTCCATATGCTTCGGCTATTGGAAGCCTACGGTATGCACAAGTGTGCACTCGCCCTGACTTAGCATTTATCACCGGAGTACTCGGTAGATATCAAGAAAATCCAGATTTTGAACACTGGAAAATGGTAAAGAAGGCATTGCGTTATGTGAAAGGAACAAAGAGTTACATGCTAACATACAGAAGATCTGATTCTCTAGAAATAAGAGGGTATTCAGATGCAGATTTTGCGGGGGATAAAGATGATAGAAAATCCACATCTGGATATGTATTCACCCTCGCAGGGGGAGCTATTTCGTGGAGAAGCTCCAAACAGACCATAGTTGCATCATCCACGATGTATGCAGAATTTATAGCATGTTATGAAGCCACGGGGCAGGCATTATGGTTAAAGAAATTTATACCCGACTTGAAAGTGGTAGATTGTATTGACAAACCACTAAAGATGTACTCGCGACAATGAGCCTCGCAAGTATTTTATGCTCACAACAACAAGTCGAGTACAGCTACTAAACCAATTGAGGTTAAGTATTATGTTGTGAAACACAAGGTCCATGATCAAACAATAAGTCTCGAGCATATAAGGACAAAAGATATGCTTGCGGATCCGCTAACGAAAGGCTTACCACCCAGCGTGTTTAAGGAACACGTAGCCGACATGGGTTTAAGGGGAAGTCTTACCTATCCTGGATCATAAGAGGCCCAAAAATAAAAGAATTTGTTTCAAAACAGAGAAGTGCATTGTAGCTGTCTGATTCTATCGGCAATAGAGCTGTGACGATGAAACATGCCCTATGGACTGATCCAAAATGAAACGAATAAAGTGAAAGTATAAAGTTAAAAGAAAAGTTGAGATCAAGGGGGAGAATGTTAGGATGATCTCCACGTCACCGATCCCAACGGATCGATAACGAGTTCTTGATCTCGTCCGCGCCCTGATCGGGGGCGTCCAACCCTCTTATGGTTGGTGGGCCCCTGTGACCTGCGCTATATAAAGAGGTGGGGGCCAGGGCACACGGTACGAGGTTCACCGCGCCGCCAGTCACCCCACCGATATTCCCCTACCGATCTAGGGCTAAGCGCAGTGCTCACGGGAAGCATCACCACCGTCGCCACCGCACGTTCACCCTCTCCGCCGCCGCCACCATGTCGGCACCCGAGAGCTCCTCCTCGAAGGGGGAAGGTACTCATCTCTCTCTCTCAGATCTAGCAGTGTACCCAACATATATATCAAAGTCCGATGTAAGGCCCTTAACAAGGATAAAAGCTACAAGCCGAAATTGAAGTCTCTAACCAAAATATATGCAGATGCGGTTGCAGTTGCAGTAAATAAACATGTACTCGACATCTTGCATGACGATTGGGTGCTGATGGAGCGCGCACTGCACATCAATCATCAATGGCCGAGGGGAGGTACACATTGCAGCAGTAGGCACTGCAGCTCTCTAGGCTTTGATCTCCCTGAGATCCTCCTGGTCTCCAGCCAATCCATCGCTTCGCCGACACTTGTACCACCTCACTTAGGTCACCACCCGTTGGATGCCGATGAAGGTCCCGGTGATAGCCGTCGGATCTTGCGTCCTCCCGCTTCTTTCAAGTTCAAGCCTAGAAGGCGCCAAATGCCAAGCCGAGGCAATACATCTCCGGCGCGAGCGCGCCACCACGTGCTCGTAATCTTCCGGTAATCCTACGGCCCACGTACGTACGTAGCCGCCATTACTCGTCTCCTTAACTCCGGCGCGGCCCGGCCCCCACCCCGCGTAATGGTGGCGCCGCCGTGGTACGTAAGTATGAGCGGGCCATCCAACATCCGAGCATCCTTCCATATGGTTGATCGATTTTTTCATACGTGCGCGCGGATCTCGGGTTTATACGTACGAGCTGAGACTCATAAAAGTGGCGAGGTAGTGCGTAGTGGTGGAGGAGGGCAGCAGGCAGCGTCGACGAGCTAGCTCGACAGCACGCGGGCGACGGGACAATGCTAGGCTGGTGAGTTCAATTCGACCGTGTTGCGGAGAGTAGAGAGAGTGGACTTGGGGGAGTGGCTTGCTGGCTTGAGGTAGAAGAAGGCGATGGACTTTGGGCGGCGCAAGAGCTTTAGCTTCTTCGAGGAGGACCGGAAGGCGCGGCCGCCGGCGGCGCAGACGCCCGTGCACCACTATGCGCGCGGAGGAGGAGGCGGGGGGCGGTCCCCGGCGCGCGAGGCCGCCGAGCCGGCGCGGATGAGCATGTCGTCGGTTCCCGGCGCGGAATTGCCGACGATGATGGGAGGCGGAGGAGGAGGCGGCGGGTGCTCGCCTTGGGTGCAGTCGCCGCTGCACGGCAGGATGCGGTTCCCGCCGTCGCCCGCGGCGATCTACCACTGCCTCGCCGCGCTGCACCGTCTGGACGGCGACGTGCATGCGCTCGCCGTGGCGAGGGGCGTGCTGTTCACGGCGTCCGACAGCGGCCGCGTGCGCGCGTGGGCGGCGCCCGGGTGCTTCAACCGCGGGTGCCTCGACGTGGGCCGCGGCCGCGTCCCGGCCCTCGCCGCGTGCGGCGGCACGCTCGTCACCTCGCACAGCCGCGATCACCACGTCCGGGTGTGGACGGTGTGCGCGGCGGCAGTGTGCGACCACATCCGCGCCAAGAAGGCCGCCACGCTCCCGGCCAAGGGCGGCCTCCTCTCCTTCGCCAAGAAGCGGCCGCACCACCACCGCGACACCGTGTCCTGCCTCGTGCTCCACGCCGTCGCGGGCCTCCTCTACACCGCGTCGCACGACCACACCGTCAAGGCGTGGAAGCTCGCCGACGGCAGCTGCGTCGACTCCTTCGTCGCCCACGACGGGCCCATCAACGCCATGCTCGTCAACGAGGCCGACGGCTGCATCTTCACGGGCTCCGCCGACGGCACCGTCAAGATGTGGCGCCGGGTCTACGGCGGCACCGCGCACGCGCTCATCATCGTGCTCCGCTCCGAGCTGTCCCCGGTCAACGCGCTCACGCTCTGCCACGCCGCCAGCGGCACCACCCGCCGGTGCTTTCTCTACGCGGGCTCTTCCGACGGCTACGTGAACATCTGGGAGAAGGAGGCCTCGGCGGGCCGGCCGGTGCATGTCGGCTTCCTCAAGGGACACCGGCTGGCGGTGTTCTGCCTGGCATCCGGCTGCGGCGGCCGGGTGGTGGTGAGCGGGTCGGAGGACGCGACCATGCGCGTGTGGAGGCGGGAGGGGAAAGGCGGGGACTCGCACACGTGCCTGGCCGTGATCGAAGGGCACCGCGGGCCGGTGCGGTGCCTGGCGGTGGGCGGCGGCGAGGCAGGGGAGGTGGAGGGGAGCATGGTGGTGTACAGCGCTGGGCTGGACAAGAGCGTCAAGGTGTGGAGGATAAGGGTGGTGGGGAAAGAAGAGGAGGACGACGAAGACGATGAGGACGACGACTGCGACGAGGAGGTGGAGGACATTGTAGCAGCAGGGAAGGGCGACGTGGATGCCGTCAGAGACGAGGTGGATGCCGAGGAAGAGCAGGTGGTGAGTCTTGGGCCGACGCCGGTGCTGTCGCCGGTTTGGGTGGAGAAGCGGCGGCATACGAGTCGTGGCTAATGAATCCCGCCGAGTTGAATTCAGCCTTGACTTGGAGAGCGTGCTTGTAGCTTTTGCTTGACTGCAGAGTTAATCTAGAGATTCCAGTTTTTTTCCCGGGTAAATGAGGATTTCCTTTCATTAATCAAATAGGGTTACATGACGCTTCAATTTCAATTCCCGAAACAGACCGGAACCGAGCCATACATCATTTTAGCATTCTACCCTCGCAAAGTTTGCGAGGCGGTGGTTAACCCTCACATGCGAACGATCTACTCTTACAAATTTACATACGTGGTCTAAACTAAAAAGCCTTTTGATCTCTGAAACTAAATGCAGGAGAGGAGACCGTTCTGGATGTTGATTCTGGATAGCCGACACTGAGGACAATCTGTGTCGATGACTATGGGCAACTGACCATATTGGTGTGCCAATTCGATCCCTTCTAGGCAAGCACACGCTTCAGCTTCCAAAGAATCATTGCATAGCACTAGGCTGCGACAAGATGAGGAAATACCATATTCCATATCGTCTCGGAGAATCATTTCCACTCATGTTATACCGTCCTCCTCCTTGTCTCCTTGTAAGAACCATCAACTGCTAACTTGACCGAGCCATGAGGAGGTGGACACCAAGGTTACATGACGCTTCAAATCCAATTCCTGAAACAGAATATCAGGATCGAAACCGAGCCATACATCAGTTTAGCATTCTACTCTCGCAAAGTTTGGGAAGCGGTGGCTAACCCTAACCAGTGAACAATCCACTCTTACAAATTTACACACATGGTCCAAACTAGAAAGCCTTTTAATTTCTGAAACTAAATGCAATAGAGGAGAAAGATCTGGATGTTGATTCTAGAGAACCGACACTATCTAAGCCCAATCTATGTCAATGACTACGGGCATCTGACTATTGGTGTGCCAATTCGATCTTTTCTAGCCAAGCACACACTTCAGCTTTCAAAGAATCACTACATAGCATCAATTTAGCATTCTACTCCAAAGTTTTGTGAGGCGGTAGTTAAACCTAACCTATGAACGATCTACTCTTACAAATTTACACACATGGTATAAACTAGAAAGCCTCCATCTATGTTTGCACTTCATCCACTTTGTTGCCAATTTATTTAGTGCGACTGTTGACACTTTGAAGGTCCAGCTTGAACGCCTCAATCTCCTGCGCCGCCGCCTCTGATGCCTTTGACCTAGGCATTTCGTCGAATACCACTCGTGCTTCTACCGCCATCAGCCGCCTCTAGAAGCGCACGGAAGAAGCAACAACACCGGGATTTATCCAATGAGGGGGATGATCCCTAGACCGTTTCACTTGCTCTGCGCTCGAACGATGCCGCCACCATCGACCACGTCAAAGAGGACGTCACCGCTGCCTGCGCCTCCGTCGACTAGACACCTCGTCTCCACGAAAAGGGAGAGGAGGGAGGGATTTGATGAGGGATCCCAACCTCCCTCGCCTCGCTGATCCGATTCGCCGCCGAATTCTCGAGCCTTTCCATGACAGATCTTGGGCTCAAAAAAAATTTCCCGTTCGAGAATAGACTGACTCTTGATACCAATTGTCAGATCCCAACTGTGAAACCCGAAGAAAAAACCTCCCGATATGGAGTACCCTCGATCCATTGGGGATTTCTACTAATAATCTAAGCCAAGACAAGTAAAAAAGAGACACAAGATAGCTTTAGGGTTCATATATTCGATAGCCCGGTCATGGCCCGGTCATGCCCGATACTGGAACTTATAGTCAGATATAGTGATTAATTAAAACAACACTTAACCATAAGTAAACTACACTTAAGAGACTCCATGTTGCATCGTAGCCCTTGGATCGTCATTTAGTGATCTCCACCATGGATTCTTCATAACCAGCGAAGCAGTGTTTGAAGGATCGACATAGGCTTCCTCTGCAGTTTGCACATCAGTGTTGTGACACTTGGGTTGGGGTTGGACAACAAATCAATGGATAAGTATCAGTACTGTAGTACAGAAGGGAGGCGCGTGCCGAAGTCTCCATGGACTTGTTCGGATTCAGGAAGGCTCCACCCTCTGATTTTGAATTAAGCCCATATAAGGGGAGGTGGTGTTTAGGCACATAGGTGCATCTGAACTTTTTTTTTTGAGGAAGGATCCGAATGATATATTCAAGAAACTCAGAACAAATTACAGAAGGTCCAAAAGTAAAAAAATTACAGAAAGACCCAAAATTTGCACTGAGCACCCTAAGATGCCTGAAGAAAACGCAATCGGATCCACGCCACGCCCCAAGAGCTCCTAGACGATGCCGGAGTCACTATACCGCCAGCCGCCGGGAAGAAGCCACCGCCACACGTTGTAGATGACCGCAGTAGCCGTTCGCCGCCCAGCGACGAAACCTAGTCTCGATGAACGAGCACGACCACAACAGCTGCTCCCCGCCTCCCCCCATCTTCCAGCCGCCTCCGCACCAGCCAGGACCACCAACCCCAGCCACCAGCCACCTCCAGCCACTGCTCCCCTCGCCACCACGGCCGACCGGAGCAGAACAACCGAAGAAGAACACCAGAACCTCCACCAACAAAAATGGGACACAAAACCCCACCACATCCTCCCCTCGCCACCACGGCCGGCCGGAGAAGCAAATGCGGAGAAGCGCACCCGACGCAGAACCTTCACAACCTCCCCGGCAACGAAGACGGAGCCGAAACGGGGAAAGGAGGGGAAGGACCAAAAACCGCACTCCGACGCCATCGCCGCCATCTTCGATGTCGTCGGAAGGCACACACACCTAGTTAAGGGACCTATCTACACGCACAGACGGTTGCCGGAGCTCCCCCCACCTCACGGTGCCAGAACGGCGACCGGAGGCAGAGGGGAGCGGCGGAATCACCGGCGAGAACTCGAACCTTCGAGTCGCCTCCAAGTCGCCTGCTCAGCACTGTAGCCCTTAGTTGATTGAGAAATTTTCCTTATTAATAGCAAGATAGGTGCATCTGAACCTATTATATAAAATGTAGAAAAAATAAAATTTTAACTTTCAAAAAATTTCAAGATAAATTTCACGTGCATATTCAGACATTCTATATCCGCATAGAAGTTTTTGGGGGAAACGAACATTTTATGTGGTCTGTGTAAAAAGCACAAAAAAATCCCATAATTAATGTGAGAATATCCAAAATTGTCGTTTTACACGGAACACAATTTCTTTAATTTTTTTGATATTTTAAAATATGTTTCACAGTAGGTTCATATGCACGCTTGAACCGAAATGAATATCCCACAAGCAAGTAACTGAGGGCGAGACTGCCACCGCCGTGAGCCCTAGAGGAGCTGCCGCCGCTCGCCGCTCGCCGCACCTTAGCGTCACCGCCCGACGCCTCCGCCCCCTCGCGCGCGTCGCCCCTCCCGTTCTATCTCGTCGCGCCCCTTCTGCCTCCGCCCCGTTCGCGCGCAGTCCCGGTCGTTGGTTTTCGAGGTACGAGCTCTTAACCATCCAGCGATTAACTAACCCCCAACTGATCAGCATCCACAAAATTGCGTATCTACTCTAGATGCGCCCCTGAATTTTCTAAAGCCTCCGCGGTTAAGCGGCCATTTCGTTGTTTCTCTACCCGGATTGCGGGATTTGACACCCATTTGAAATGCCAGGATGTCCAACTCCAACGTCACGGTGTGCGTGCGATTCAGGCCGCTCAGCCACAAGGAGAGGAGGGGAACGATGACAAGGTCTGCTTCAGGAAATTGGACTCCGAGTCTTTTGTTTTCAATGTTTGGATACTCATCTGCCTTCACCTCTGTGATACGTGTGGCACATAGATGAATGTTCGTGTTCAGTTCCTTCCTTGTGAGATGCACAGCTGTATTTTGATCCAGATTACTGAACTTCCCAAAAATATCGCATGCCCGCAGCTGTCTGAATGAATATAAGCCTGCTTGATATCGCCTGCACCACTACATAATAAAGCTGGTGGAACGGAAATAACAAAGTGGGGAACATATGCCTTCTCTGTTTATCCTTTTGTTGTATTTATTGTTCATGGGAAATTCCTGTGATCTTGTTACGATTTTTTGTGTGTTTCATCATGCTTGATTAGTGCCATTTTGCCCTAATGTGCTGCAAAATTCTTGGGTTAGGATGAGCGGGACGAAGATGTCATATTCAGCTTTGACAAGGTGTTCTATGATGACTCGGAGCAGTCTGATGTCTATAATTTCCTGGCAATGCCCATTGTTACAGGTTTATTTTTTCCTCTTTCTTTCTAAATTTATTATGCATAAGATAGTCAGAGCTTTTTCGTATTACGACTGGATTTCTTCAACAGCCCTAATAGCACTAATTGAGTAACTAATGCTGTGAACAGATGCTGTCAACGGAATAAATGGCACCATAATTACTTATGGACAGGTATGTGTTACTGCAGACACCAGCGTACACAAATGTTTGGATAAGCATGATGCACATATAAACCCTTTGCGTGTTAAAGTGAGGCTTGGCCTACTACAGTCTCAAACTTACCCTAAGCATTGCATATGAAATGAGATGCTTCTACCTGTAACAGTGCTAACATTTCATTTGAAATTCATATTTGTACAGAGTGGAGCTGGAAAAACTTATAGCATGGAGGTAAAGAGAACATCCATGGGCTTAAATTTACGTGATGATTACTGAATGTGTCTCTTCAGCGTTGCCCTTACATATTTGTTTAATTTGCATCTTGACAGGGGCCAAGCATCTTGCACTGCAATGAGCTGAAAACTGGACTGGTTTCAGCGAGTTGTAAATGGTCTTTTTGATTGTTTAAGAACATCAGAAAACATTACTACTTGGACTGTGAAGTTGTCAATGGTAAAAACACCATCCTCGTATGCTGGTTTAAGATTCACTTTGATAGATCTTCACTTACATTGATTTACGGTTTCTCAGGTGGAAATATATTTGGAAAAAGTAAGGTGAGAATCTGATTTATGTTTGCGTATGAATCCTGTGTAGAGTTTCTGTTGTAACATACTGCTATCAAGGGAATCAAATTTTATCTCCTTATATTCCAGGGACCTTCTTGACTTGTCCAAGGACAATCCACAAATCAAGGAGAGTAAAAGCCAAGGGATTTTCATTTCTGGGGCAACAGAGGTCAGAAAGAAATGCATCTGCACTTTGATTTTTATTTCCATAAAGAAAGGTGTTCAATATCTATCCTTTGAAGGATTTTCATGTCGCGTAACTGAAATTTTTGCTGCAGAGATCTATTATGAATGGTTCAGATGCCTTGGAACGCCTTTCTGTAAGTTTTGTTGGTTTTTTGTTGCTCGTTTGATTGCTGTTGATTTTTTCCTGGAGCACCTTTTTGTATGTACATGCCGAATTATTTCTGTTTACTGGTCTAAATTACAGGAAGGAATTGCCAACAGAGCTGTCGGAGAAACACGTATCCTCTGTTTCCATTTCTGAAACAGTTAAAAAAAAATCGAATTTTGTACATTTTATTGCCTTAAATGTGCATATAGAAATGAACCTGGCCAGCAGTAGAAGTCATTGCCTGTACATTTTCTCAGTGCAGCATGGGTCCACTACAGATGAGAGGTATGCTTGAATAGGAAACATCAATAGTTCAATGCCTGGTCAGATGTTTCTTGTTTCCATTTTAAGTTGATATAACTGTATAACCATACATAACTTCTCTGACAATATGATAACTGAACAGATCTGCCTTGTGCTCATTCATTATCTTAGGCATCAATTTCTGTGTTAATGCGATTCTCCTTGCTGTGGTATAGACTGTCATACCTGCCTGGATTGTATGTAGAGTTGTACACCACAATCTTGCAGAAAGTGATTCTAGTGTTGGCAGCTAGTGACTTTTTTTTAAAAATCTTACAGGGTAAGGACTGGGAAGATTATTCTAGTTGACTTAGCTGGTTCAGAGAAAGTTGAGAAAACTGGTGCTGAAGGGCGTGTTCTTGATGAGGCTAAAATGATCAACAAATCTCTTTCAGCTCTTGGAAATGTTATCAATGCCCTAACTACTGGTAAGTGTTAAATACAACAATCCCTGTACAAATGCTAAACATAGAAGTAGTCACTCCACTACTATACCATTCTGATTAATGACGATTAATGACTACCTTTAACTGCCATATTTTTTGGTCTCCAGCTAAACCAAATCATGTGCCTTACCGTGACTCGAAGCTACGCGCATACTTCAAGATTCACTGGTCTGTCAAAAAATTCTTCAGGATTTCTAGCGTCCCTCTCCTCGTCGCTCCCGCGGGCGACAGGAGAGGACCCCCGCGCCGCCGCCCCTCTCGTCCCCACCCAAACCCTCCCTTCCCTCGCCGCCGCCCGGAAGGCGACGCCGGCCAAAGGCTGGTCGTGGGCGGCGGCGGGGCCCCTCCTCCCCGCGCGTGGTGAGATCGGCGCGGGCCGAAATCGCCAGGCCAGGGCGTCGCGCGGGCTGGGGCGCGGCGGCACAGTTGCTGCGGCGACGGCGTGGCGACCAGCGGCAGCGGCTCTAGGAGGCGGCGGCGGGTGGGACCTGGCTCCCGGGCTCGGTGGGTTGGCGGGCTCGATCTGGGCCCGCATGGGCCAGCTGGGGCGCCTCTCTCTGCGAGCGGGCGTGTGGCGGCAGCTGGTCCTGGTCGGTGGTGGTGGCTGTGTGGAGGTGCTCGGGGCCGTTTGCCCCGAAGCTTGGTGATGGCCGGCTGTAAGGGTATATTGCCCCTATGTGTGGTTTTGGTAATTAATGACAACCCCTATGGACTAATGTTTTCATTGAGTTTATATGAAGGAATACTCCATAGGTACTACTTGTACTCCATGTGTTGGATTCAAGTATGGATGCCATGAAGATAAAGGTATACCTTGTGTATTGGCATCAAGATCATCGGTATGAAGATATATGTGATATGATCAAGAAGAAGAAATGAAGATGGAGTTCTTACGTGGAACTCAATATTAGCCATGCTCTATCTTAAGTGAGTATGAGAAGATACAAGGTTGAGTTGGGCAAGTTCAAGATGAGCATCTTGAGTGGATCACATGCTTGAAGCTTGCCGTCCATTTGGTGATAATGGACATGTGAAGATGTGCATCAATGGAGCTTTCTCATCATAGTGTATGGGGGAGCATTTGTGAGTCTTCACGAAGCGACGATGATCAAGTGAGGCATTCCGGCTTGAGTGGAGCTTGAAGAGCTATCATCAAGATCAAGCGGGATGCGCAAGGCAAAGGTATGGCCTTGCTAGGTTTTCCTTTTACCGGTCTCAAGGTGGTTGTTGGGAGACCGGATTATAGGATAGATAGCCGCACTATCAAGAGGGGCTTTCGGTTGAGTAACTCGATCACATCGTCTTAGGGAGCTCAACCCTTTTGCATACTTTGCATATCCTTATTGCTTCTTGATGTTTCTATGTGTAAAGTTCTTGAGCTTGTTGCTAGCTTTACAACAAGCCCAAGTTCATCGAAAATGGAGTTCGCATGCATCTTCTATTGCGTTTTCAAGGTTGGGTGATTTTACCGGTTATTCATGATATAAGGTTCTACCTTTTATATTCATGATAAAATCCCCTCCTACAGATTCTTGAGTTTGCACTTTCTATAGGATAGCATTTTTTGTTATCTTCCAAACAAAATTGGTTTCATTCGAATCGGAGTTCGGGAGCATTAGTTATTAAAGGAAAAGGAAAAAGGAGAAAAGAAGAAAAAGAAGAAAAAGAAAAGAGGGGCAGCCGGCTGGCCGACCGGCCTGCCAGTCCGCACGCCGGCCCACCCGGCCGGGCGACCGGTCAGCCGGGCCGCACGCCGGCCCACCCGGCTAGCCAACCGGCCTGCCGCCTCACCCGGCCCAGCGCCCGGCGCCCGCCGGCCCGCTCGGTGCCCCGCCCGGCCGACCGGCCTCCTGGCCGGGCCGGGCCCTTTCTTCCCCCCCGCGCGGCCCTCAGCCTATCCGCCGCCCAGCGCGGCGCGCGCCCCGCCCGGCTGCTGGTCCGGCTGGGCCGGACCCCAGACCGGCCTCCCCAGCCCACAATCCGGTCAGCCGGTCGCCAGGCCGGCTGGGGCGATTTTCAGCCCGTTTTTCTTGCGTTTTCTTTGTCTTTTTCTCCCCAACGGTTATTTCTTCCTCCTAACTATAAATAGCTTTCTCCCACCTTGAGCTTGAGTAGTTCTTCCCCTTTCTTCACCTCCATTGTTGCTCTTGGAAGAACTTGCTCTCCCCTTTGATTCCTCCCATAATTCTTGCTAATTCTTGAGGGATCTAAGAGAGGAGATCTAGATCTACCCTTCCACCAATCCATTTCTTCTCTAAGTGAGGGGAACTCTTGGGATCTAGATCTTGGAGTCTTTTGTTGACTTTCCCCATTGTTCTTCCTCTCCAATCTCATCCTAGCATTTGTTGTTTGGGTGGGATTTGAGAGTGAAGGATTTGAACACCTCTAGTGTTCTTGCTTTGCATCATTGCATAGTGTTGAGCTCTCCACCACGATTAGTTCGAGTGAGAGACCGTGAGCTTGTTACTCTTGGAGGGTGACCTCCTAGTTGGCTTGGCGGTTGGTGCTCCGGTGATCTCTTCAAGAAGATTGTGAAGAGGCCCGGGCTTCTCCTTCGTGGAGCTTGTGAAGTGGTTGTGGAGCTTGCCATCTCCGGAGCGGAGGAAAAGCTAACCATAAGGAAAGGGCCATTATCCTTCGTGGGTGTGGTTCGGAGAATAGGGTGAGCCTTCGTGGCGCGGGGAATCCTTCGTGGGACCTCCACTCCTCCAAACGTGACGTACCTTCTTGCAAAGGAAGGGAACACGAGAATACATCCTCGTCTCCGCATGCCTCGGTTATTTCTATACCCGAGCTCTCTTTCCTTGTGATAGCCATCGTGCTTGAAGTACATATATCTTGCTATCACTTGTGCTACATATATCTTGTGCCTATCTTGCTTAGCTCTAGTTGCTATTGTTACACTTAGTTGAGCTTAGCATATTTAGGGTTTGTGCTTGTAAACTAAACGATAGTTTAATTCCGCATTATTACAAGACAAATCCATAAGAGTTTTTAATTGCCTATTCACCCCCCCTCTAGGCGACATCTCGATCTTTCAATTGGTATCAGAGCAAGGTCTCTCCTTGTTTTAGGCTTCACCGCCTTGAGAGTAAAGATGTTGGCTAGTATAGTGCACAATGACACAATTATCTTTGTTGGCACAAATTATCTTTTGTGGAGAAATTGCTTGCTTTGCAATCTTCGGACCTTGTGTCCAAACATTGAGCAATTTCTAGATGTAGGTTTTCTCCTCCGATGGATCCTCAAAATCTATCTTTAGAGGATGAGAAAAACTTACATCTTGAAGCTCTAGTATCTAATGAGCTTTTATTCTCCTTGAGACCCGATTTTCGTAGGTTCTTGATATATATAAAGCGAAAATCGTCTCATGAGATGTGGATCAAGCTTAAGGAAATGTTTGGTGGATCCACTTCTCAATTGGTCGGTGGTGACTCCGAGGAGCTCTCTTCCCCTTCACATCATGAAGAGCTCCAAGTTGCTTCCACCTCCGGTCGTGATGAGTTATCACCTTCTTCCACTTCACCAACGTGTAGCAAGACACGAGGTAATGATATGGTGAGTGCTCAGGAAAATTGCAATGTTGATATTGTGCTCAATAGTGATGATTCTTCATCTCTATCCCATTGCAATGCTTCCTCTTTGAACTTAAACACATCTAGCATTGAAAATAATCTACATGCTTGTGTTGATAGTCCTTGCATATCATGTGTAAATTGCTTACATAGATCTCATGATGATATGCTTACCTTGTCTTGTTCCCATAATCAAAATGCTTCTATTTCCTCTAGTTGGTTGTTGACTAACAATGTAGAGAAAACCGAACACTCTATGGATCAAGACACGATTTCAAATGAGGATTCAAGAATATCTTCATCTTCATTCTCCGGTTTGCACATGTGCCTTATGGCAAAAGGATCAAAGGTATCTCCTACTTTGACTTCTAACACATCCTCTAACGATGAGAATGATGATGATGATAATGATGAAGAATATAATACCTTGGTGCATAATATGGCAATGGTATATGCTTCTCTTCATGGTAATAAAGAAGCTCGTGCTAATCTCGAACACTCTATGGATACCTTGAATAAATATAGGGAAACCATAGTGGAGTTGGAGTCCATGTTGAAAATGGGGAAATAAGATTCACTCTCCTCAAGCATGAGCTAAAAGATGAGAAGCATACTAATTTTATGCTTACACAAAAAATTGAATCCTATATGCATGAAAATGAGAAAACTATTGTTGATGCTTGTGCTACTAACTCTAATTCTTGTGAAGCATCTACCTTAAAGGAGAATGTTGAGCTAAGGGCTCAACTTGAGTTGCTAACTAGCAATTATAGGGAATTGGAAGAAAGTCATAAAAAGCTCTCAAGCTCTCATGATGATCTTCTAATTTCCTATGATGAGCTAAAGTTAGCTCATGAGGCAAGTATCACTAAAGTAGTATCTTGTGAGCCTCATGTGGACATTAGCACAACCTCAACTCAAAATGCTATTTTGCCATGTGTTAGTCCTAGTAGTCCATCTAGTCAAACTAGTGATACACCTTGTGTTGGATTACTTGCTTTGCCTCGTTGCTCTAACAATGAAGCTTCTACTTCCTCTAGTACTTGTATTTCTACTAACCATGTAGAGGAAATTAAAGAGCTTGAAGCCCAAGTCCTTTCTTTGAAGAAAGACTTGGAAAAGCGTCATGAAGGGAAATCCGCACTTGACAAGATGCTAAGTGTGCAACAATCCCCCAATGACAAGAGTGGACTTGGATTCAACTCCAATAACAAGAACAAGTCCAAGAGCAAGACAAGAAGAAGGGCCAAGACAAAGTCAAGGATCCGAGCCAAGTTGATTTGCTTCAAGTGCAAGGTTGAAGGGCATCATGTTAGATCATGCCCATTGAAGAAGAAGAAGCACTTGAGTGAGAAACAACAAGGGAAACGACCACAAGGTCAAGGTCAAGCTCATGCTCGACCTCAAGTTGAAGATAGGCCACTTCCCAAGAAGAATCAAGATATTGTTTCCCAAGAGAAGAAATCAATAAAGAAGAGAAAGGGGAACACTTGCTACTTATGTCGTGAGAAGGCACACTTTGCTTCTTCTTGCTTAGGTGGTACCTTATCTAACCCTATAATTGTTGATGATGATTATTCTCTAGGGAAGGATAAGGATGGCAATGTGTTTGCCAAGTTTGTTGAAACTCAAAGTGGTTTCAAGAAAAGAACCATTTGGATTGCCAAGCCTATTGTGACTAACCTCTTAGGACCCAACTTGGTTGGGGACCAACAAGGTCAAACTTGATCAATAGGTGCATGTGGAGGTCATTGGAGACTTGGCTACTTCATGAAGAATTAAGGGATCTTCATATATTATACTTTGACCAAGCCAAGTCGTATGGATCATTATCTATATCTTACATCCAATGTTCCTCCTTGCGGTAACTTATATTTCAACTCATCATATTTATTGTAAGTTACTTGCCCCTTTGCATGTTTGGTTTTGTACCAAATATTTGTGTGGGGATGAAGCCTACTACCCGCATGGGTAGCTACACACCCATGCATTATACCAATATGCAAGTCATATTAACTTGTTTTAGCTCGATTTTCTAGTAGAACGCGAAATTCTAGTGTACAAAAGTGGTTTCCGAATTTTGATTTGAACTTTTTTTTGTCAAAGTCAACTCAGTATTCATAAAGTCAACGCAAAATACGTTGGTGAGTTGACTTTGATCAAAAAATATTCATATCAAAATTCGGAAACCACTTTTGTACACTAGAATTCCATGTTCTACTAGGAAACCGAGCTAAAACAAGTTAATATGGCTTGCATATTGGTATAATGCATGGGTGTGTAGCTACCCATGCGGGTAGCAAATGCACTCTCTATTTGTGTGTATGTGTTGTGTCTTACTTACCTATCTTGTGTATTCAAATATGTTTGTTTGACTCATCATATACTTGTGTATTGTTTTGGAGCCTAATGCATCTTGATGATATCTTATTTGGCTCTCTTTGAGTGATTAATGGAACATCCCATTTTTGGGGGAGTGATATGCTTTGTGCATCTCTCCTTCTATAAAATGTGGGTATATGGGTACCACCACTTAGTATTGATATTGCAAGATTATCTAGTCACTATGTGGTGTGTCATACTCATGAGGAATTCAAATTCTAAATGTCCATTAATCATCTCTAGTCGAATTTTAGTTGCCTCTTGTTTAGAAGAAATGTTTTATCACATTATGGGGGAGTAATATGTTTTGTACATATTACAAGCCTAGAAAATGTGAACATATGAGGTTATGCCACTTAGAGTTGATGCTCTTAATTATCTTGTTTCTAGGTGGCATGTTTGCCTAAACAAGCTCCAGTTCTATTAAAAAGCTTTTATTGCTCATCTTATGGATTCTTGTTTGAGTAAGAAATTCTTGGTACGGTTTTCCTCAAATACATATCTCTATACATTATTTGGGACACCGTTTGCTTCATGTTATTCTAATCATTGCCGTGCGTGATTGTTTGACTAGTTGAAGCTATCAAGAATCTTGATCCATGCATAGTGCTTAATTCTATATACTTATCCTATGCATTTTAATTGTGAAATTGATCCTTACTATCCTTGTTAATATACCACCGGAAGTTAATTCCAATATTCTCATTGTCTTTGACAATTGATAACCTTGTATGTGGTTGATTTTATGGATCACCTTCACCTTGGATTGCCTCTTATTGCCTTATTTCATTTCCAACAAATCCTTGTTGCTCCCATGTGTCTTCCTTGTCCTTTTGAAAAATCTTTTGATAAATTCTCTTGACTCATATCAAGTGTTTATTTTGGAAGACAAACCTTTTCTTTACGGTACATTGTGCCATTGTGAAAAGTGTAGATGGTTTGGTTTATTTGTTCGAACCTTGCTCTTTTATGAGTTTTGCTATCTCATTCCTTCTTCTATGCTTTATTTGTTGAATGAGATAAATCCTTGAGCATGTTTGCTTTATTTCATCCTTTATGCTCAATGGTTTCTTCTTAGTTCGTTTGTTGAACTTTGTTGAACAAATCTTTTGTGATTTGCGTCTTTGATATATTTTGGACAACAAATTTTTTGGTCACATCATTATGCCTTCTTCAATTCATTTGGTGTTTTGTCCAAAGTATATCTTTCTTGGATCTTTAAAGTCTTTATGCATGCTTATATGTAATTTGTTTATATTTGTAGCATGTTTGCTTTCTTTGATCCATTATATAGGGTATACTCCATCAAATCCTAAATGGCTAAGATGTGCATGAAATTCAAATTTCATCTAAATATGCACATATTTATATGGAGTGTGTCCTATATATTGTGGTTAGTCTAACCATTTTGGACCCAATAAGTTTGGGAACTAAGATGTACTTGAATGTTGTTTTAGGAACATTGGAGATGCAATGGAGGCTTGTCTTATCTATAAGGAAGGTGTTGTCACCATATGAAAAATTGGAATCAAGCTAGGATGATCGATGAACTCTTATCTACTACATCATGCCATTGCTATCTCGGTAACAAGTATCTTATTCATGCATACTCATATAGCATCCAACCTCTTGTAGGTTGCAACTTGGCATAAAATTCTTTATTTTGAAATATTGCGATTCTTGAAAAATCCTTTTAAAGAAAACTTCTTATTGTACATTTGAGTAATTTGAGAAGATGCATATGATAGGAATATATATATATCATGTTTATGATTCACCTATCTCAAATATGCCCTCTAGCAATTTATTGCATATCAATTCCTCAAAGAGCCCTTATATGCAATATTGATGAAATTGTGAAATAAATCCATATTTATGATACTTGTTGCCTTTCTCAAAACATTCCAACTAGCTTTACTTCTCTTATTGTTGGTTGTGATGTTTTTGAGATTTTCTTAGTTGAAGCTCATTCATATACCACTAGTGAAAATTGGAGCCATAGGCTATATATGCTTTTTAAGCAAATATCCTTTGGTATATTTTATGACTTCATCTTGGATATCTTGTCTTATCTATTTTGTTAACCTCTTGTGTGTGCATGTTTCTTTATGGATCACTTTGTTCACTACAAAAACTCATATACATAAGAGCGTTAATCCATCAGATCGCGTCGCTAGTGCAAGCAGTGGACGAACTCACAGAAACTGTGCAAGAGGTATACACACCATCCAAACCTGAAACCTGCACCCTCCTGCTGTTGTTGCTATCCAGTTCTCTCCAAGGTTTAAATCTGCTTGTGGAAACGAGACGCTGAGGCATCAGCTCGAGGTCGCACAGGAGATCGCAGCCTGGGCTCAGTGCGCCGCCACAGACCGAAGCGGTGGTATGCTGTTCGGTTTTGTGCCGGCGGCGGTCCTCCGTCTCGTCGGGTTCATGCCAGACTGATGGCACGACGGTCAGCGTCGCCTACATTCCGCGAACATTCCTGCCATCAAACATCTTAGCTAATAGTGGAGTAACAGCATTTTGGCGCTATAGTCACGAGTGCCTTTGAGGATCCTGAGTACTGAGGTTGATTCGATCTTGCCACTTCCGTCAAAATTCGTATGTTAGACATGTGAAATGACATTATCGTCTTAGTTTGCTTGTCAAAGCATGTCTTGACCAATCGGATGCATAAACGAAGAGGCATTATGATATTTTTGCTTAGTTAAACCGTCTTTTGAGGCTATATTTTCAGTGCCCGTAGGGTAATCATGAGGTGGTTAATAAAAAAATTACTAACATCTTTTCTTGAATAGAAGAGATGACGGATAATGTAGTATTTTCTTGAAGTTCTTGTGGAAGAAGGTAGTGACATGGTGTCCCCATAGGGTAATCATGATGTGGTTAATAAAAAAATTACTAACATCTTTTCTTGAATAGAAGAGATGACGGATAATGTAGTATTTTCTTGAAGTTCTTGTGGAAGAAGGTAGTGACATGGTGTCCCCATAGGGTAATCATGATGTGGTTAATAAAATATTATTAACATTTTTTCTCGAATGGAAGTGACGGCGGATAATGTAGTATTTTTCTCGAAGTTGTTATGGAAGAAGGTAGTAGGATTTCCGGAAGATTATCGTGAGGCGGTCAACAAAAGATATTAATATCTTTTTCAAACAAAAGAGATGATGAATACTGAATTATTTTCTTTCTCGCATATATCGTAGCAAAACTATGAATCAACTACAGAAGAAGGCAGCGGTGGTTGCAACCACAAAAGGGGCGATCGCCAGGAGGCACCAGGAGGTAGCCGAAATGTAGCTTTTGAGAAAGATTTACATTGATTTCAGGCCTTGGATGGTCGCATTCGAGGCCCCCGTCCGCCCCCGCGTCGCCCCTAGGTGACACGGGGGGAGATCCTGCTGCCGCCTTTCCAGCCCCCTCCCCGCCCCCTCCTCTTCGCCGTCAATGTAGATGATACTCAAATGCAACGGGCTATGGACTCGGCGCAGCGAAAGTCTATATACAATTTGCCTGGTACATCGACTCCGAATAAAATCTCTTTGTTATCGCTTACATGCTCTAATATTATTGACAAGGCTAAAACTATGGGGGTGTCATTGGGTAACTCTGCCGAGGTAGAAAATGATTTAGCAAAATTGATCCTTGATAATGAATGTAAGAGGGCCTTGACTTTATTGAAACCAAATGAGAATACCGACGAAGCACCTATTTTTTTACTAGTTACTAGGGCTTCAAATTTATTTGAAGATTTGAATGATGAGGAGAATCTGTTAGACAGTGAGTTTTCTATTGAGCAGCCAGCCATAGGGAATTCTAAAAGGATTAGAAAAAAGAAGAAGGTTATTGATAAGACACCTCTTCGTCGAAGTACGCGAACTAAATTAAAAAAAATCATACTCTTAAAATGGAGGGGCTAATAGGTATGTCTTGGAATAGTGAGGGGTTTAGAGATCCTGGAAAGCATCTTTTTGTCAAAGAGGCGATTCGGGAGTATAGGTTAGATTTTATCGCTCTGTTGGAAACAGGAAGATCTAATTTTTCGAATGCATTCATAGCCAGTTTGTCGGGGGATACATACTTCGCATGGTTTTGTTTGCCACCAATGGAGCGGTCAGGAGGGATTCTAGTGGGTATTAATACATGCACTCTTCAAATTAAAAAAGTGGACAATGGGGATTTCTGTGTTAAGTTCCATGTCCGCTGTAAACATGATGGTTTTGAATGGATTTTAGTGTCTGTCTATGGAGCGGCACAAGATAATCGCAAACCTGAATTTTTGTCTGAACTGGTTAGGATTTGTGATTCTGAGTCTTTACCTTTACTCTTGGCTGGAGATTTTAACATATTGCGTAAATAGAAGGAGAAAAGTAATGATAACTTTAATCCACGATGGTCTTTTATGTTTAATGCAATCATTGAAAATTTAAACTTACGTGAAATCGCTTTATCTGGCCATCAATACACGTGGGCGAATAGGCGAGTTATACCAACTTATGAGAAGTTAGACCGGGTTCTAGCAAGTGTGGAGTGGGAACAAAAATTTCCTCTTGTGTCGGTGAGAGCTTTATCCCGAGCTGGATCTGATCACACTCCACTTCTGATCGATTCAGGTAGTAAGGCTCATCGGGGTAACAATACACGGTTTTCTTTCGAACTATCTTGGTTTGAACAAGATGGTTTTGATGAGATTGTGGCGAGAGAATGGGCATTTGGTCCTATTGGAAATACACCAATAAAGACTTGGCAAAATAAAATTAGACATTTGAGGAAATTCTTGAGGGGATGGGCAAACAATATAAATGGAAAATACAAGAAAGAGAAGGAACGGTTGTTGACTTTAATTGATTTTTTAGACATTCAAGCTGAATCTTGTCCTGTAAGTGAGAGGGAGAGGCTTGATTTAAAAAACGCAAATGATCACTTGAATAAACTGAGACGTAAAGAAGAGATCAAATGGGCACAAAGGGCTAAAGTTAAACATTTACATGAGGGAGGGAACAATACAAAATACTTCCACTTGATTGCAAATGGCAAGCATAGGAAGAAAAAATATTCCAATTAGAACAAGAAGAAGGGACTATTGTAGGGGATGATAATTTGAAAGTTTACATCACTGAGTATTATAAGAAACTTTTTGGACCTCCTGAAGATAGCAAATTCCAATTGTTGGAAACTCATACTGATGATATTCCACAAATTTCTGAAGAGGAAAATGCCCTGCTAATTGCTGATTTCTCTGAGGAAGAAGTGTTCGAAGCCATATCTCAAATGGAACATAACAAATCGCCGGAGCCTGATGGGTTCCCCGCTGAGTTTTACCATAGATTTTGGAACGTTATTAAAAAGGACCTCATGGCTATGTTTAGCCACTTTCAAGCTGGTGGTTTTCCTTTGTTCAAGTTAAATTTTGGGATTATTACTCTGTTACCTAAAAAAGAGAATACAGTGCAAATTCAGCAATATAGGCCTATATGCTTGCTTAATGTTAGTTTTAAAATCTTCATTAAAGTTTCCACTAATCGGGTGTCGATAGTGGCACACAAAGTAGTAAAACCAACTTAGATGGCTTTCATGCCTGGGAGACATATTTTGGAAGGGGTTGTTGTTTTACATGAGACAATTCATGAATTACATCATAAAAAGATGGATGGGGTTCTTTTTAAAATTGACTTCGAGAAGGCATATGACATTGGTCATAATTTCCAAACAAAAAAGGGTCTGAGGCAGGGAGATCCCTTACCCCCAATTCTATTTAATATTGTAGCTGATATGTTAGCCATTTTGATTATGCGGGCTAAGGAAGCTGGCCACGTGGGTAGTCTTGTTCCCCATTTGGTTGAGGGGTGGGTGGGGGGTGTCGGTTTTACAATATGCCGATGACACGGTTAATATGAAACTCATCGTGTGCATATTTGAGCAGTTATCGGGGCTGAAGATAAACTTTCATAAGAGCGAATTATTTTGTTTTGGTAAAGCATCAGAAATGGAACACCAATATAAAGAAATTTTTGGGTGTGCATGTGGTTCCTTGCCTATTAGATATCTTGGTATTCCAATTCATCACCGCGTGTTACGTAATTCTGAATGGAATCCGGTGGAAAATAGATTTGCTGCAAAGCTAGGTTGTTGGAGGGGAAAGATGCTATCATATGGAGATCGCCTAACCCTTATCAATTCAGTTCTTACTAGTTTGCCTATCTTTATGCTATCTTTTTTGGAGATTCTGATAGGAGTGAGAAAGAGACTTGATTATTATCGATCACGCTTCTTTTGGCAATCCGATGAACATAAGAAGAAATATAGATTGTCTCGTTGGAACATAATTTGTAGACCGAAGGATCAAGGGGGTTTAGGTATTGAAGTTCTTGATCTAAAAAATAAATATTTGCTCAGCAAATGGCTCTTCAAATTTCTAAATGAGGAGGCAGTGTGGCAACAATTGTTACATAATAAGTATCTCAAACATAAGACTTTAGCCCAGGTTGAGGAGAAACTCACTGATTCTCCATTTTGGAAGGGCTTAATGCAGGTTAAATCTGATTTTTTCAGGAGGGGCAAATTAAAAATAGGCGATGGGTCGAGGACTAGGTTTTGGGAAGATGTATGGCTCGGTGATGTACCGTTAGCACAACAATATCCGTCTTTGTACAATATTGTCCAAAGAAAAAATGTGTTGGTATCTACGGTTTTGGGTCAAGTTCCTATTAACATTGGTTTTAGGAGATCTCTAAATGAACATAAGTGGAATCGGTGGTTGCATCTCTGTGAGCGTTTAATGTCGGTACATCTAACTAATGAAACTGATAAGTTTATCTGGAACTTAACAGAGTCGGGTGTTGATACGTCTCCAACGTACCTATAATTTCTGATGTTCCATGCTTGTTTTATGACAATACCTACATGTTTTGCTCGCACTTTATAATGTTTTTATGCATTTTCTGGAACTAACCTATTAACAAGATGCCGAAGTGCCAGTTCCTGTTTTCTGCTGTTTTTGGTTCCAGAAAGGCTGTTCGGGCAATATTCTCGGAATTCGACGAAACGAAGACCAAACATCATAATTCACCGAGACGGACCAGGACACCGAAGGAGAGTCGGAAGGGAGGCCTGGGGCCCCCAGACCACAAGGCAGCGCGGCCTGGAAGGGGGGCGCGCCAGCCTATGGTGTGGGCCCCCCAGGCGCCCCCTTGCGCCGCCTCTTCGCCTATAAGACCCCTCGCGACCTAAAACCTTGATACCAATTGACGAAACTCCAGAAAGACTCCAGGCGCGCCGCTGCCATCGCGAAACTCCAATTCGGGGGACAGAATCTCTGTTCCGGCACGCCACCGGGACGGGGAAGTGCCCCCGAAGCCATCTCCATCGACGCCACCGCCTCCATCATGCTCCGTGAGTAGTTCCCCCATGGACTACGGGTTCTAGCTGTAGCTAGTCGGTACTCTCTCCCCCATGTACTTCAGTACAATGATCTCATGAGCTGCCTTACATGATTGAGATTCATCTGATGTAATCGGTGTTGTGTTTGTTGGGATCCGATGGATTGTTACAATAAATTTTATGAAGTTACTGTTGCTGCAATCTTGTTGTGTTTAATGCTTGTCACTAGGGCCCGAGTGGCATGATCTTAGATTCGAGCTCTATACTTATTGCTTAGATTGTATCTACAAGTTGTTTGCACATGTCTATGTCCGGAACCCGAGGCCCCAGAGTGACAGCAACTGGGATAACTGGAGGGGAAGGCTTAGGTATGAGGATCACATGTTTTCACCAAGTGTTAATGCTTTGCTCCGGTGCTCTATTAAAAGGAGTACCTTAATTGCCAGTAGATTCCCTTGAGGCCCGGCTGCCACCGGCTGGTTGGACAAAAGATGTTGTACAAGTTTCTCATTGCGAGCACGTATGACTATATATGGAAAACATGCCTACATGATTAATAATCTTGATGTTCTGCCTTAATGCTATTTCAATCCTATCAATTGCCCAAGCTGTAATTTGTTCACCCAACACTTGTTATTGGAGAGTTACCACTAGTGTAGATAGCTGGGAACCCCGGTCCATCTCTCATCATCATATACTCGTTCCTACATGTCATTGGAAGTAGTATCAACTATTTTCTGGTGCCATTGCCTCTGTGTTACTATTACTCGTTGCTTGTGTTACTCGTTACTACTGCTCTCATATTACTGCTGTTTTCACATCACCCTCGTTACTAGTGCTTTTCCAGGTGCAGCTGAATTGACAACTCAGTTGTTAAGGCTTATAAGTATTCTTTACCTCCCCTTGTGTCGAATCAGTAAATTTGGGTTTTACTTCCCTCGAAGACTGTTGCGATCCCCTATACTTGTGGGTTATCAAGACTATTTTCTGGTGCCGTTGCCGGGAAGGCATAGCTCTACTCATAAGTTCACCTGGGGAGTACACTCTACCTCTATCTCTGTTCTTATCTTATTTTATTTTGTTTTTCTTGGTTTACTTTTGTCTAGTTTATTTGTGCTTAGTTTATTTCTGTCTAGTATTATTTTGCTTAGTTTACTTTTGTTTTTGTTTTGTTTTATTTTTCCTATATACCCGAAAATCCATAAAAAATTGAAAAATCGAAAAATTAAAAATTGTTGCTATGGGAGAACCTACAACCTATTTGGAGCTTATTGAATTATATAATAATTATAGAGAATCAAGAACGGGAAAGGTTATGAGTGCTGTGATAGAAAAATTGAATGGAATTGCTAAAATCTTGCTTAAACGCCATGATATAAACTGTTGCTCTAAACAGGATACTAAACATCTTAAATTTCAATGTGGCTTTAGTGAGGAAGTTTTAATTAAGAACTATAATTGGAATAACTATATTCATTTTGGGTTCGAAGAGGTAGAACAATTTGTCTTATTTATGGGAGCCTCTGAGATAGAATCCTTCATGTCTAAAAATTATGAAACTTGTGTTGTTTGTAAGGACCTTAAAGATTATGTCTCTTCTATCCTTAATTTTTGCATAGAAAGCTACAGTGATAATCCTTATATCATTGATTATAAAGAGAGACTCATTAATGCACAAGAATGCACTCACAATTTGCAGGAACCACTGGAAGAAGAAATTGATGAACCTGAAAGCTCATTGGATGAAAAAGAGGAGGAAATTGATGAACCTGAAAGCTCATTGGATGAAAAAGAAGAGGAGAGTGATGAACAAAAGGAGGAAGAATGGATTAGCTACCCATTCCAACCTTCTAATGAGAGTAACTCTTTATCTCTTACACTATTTGATTGTCCTCCATGCTTACCAAAGGCGGATGAATGTTCTGTTCATGTGGATTCTCTTGAAATAGTACCTATGAGTAAAACTTGTGAGAATAATTATGCACCTGTTATTTATGATAATCCATGCTACTTTGATAAATCTTATGATAATGCTTTGTTTGTGCCTGATGTTGAAATGCATGGTACTAAAGAGTATTGCTTGGCAAATGTTTATGATAAATCTCTAGATGATGGTCCTATGTTACTTGATAATATTAATTGTACTACTAATGAAAATGGGATTGGAGAGAACTTGACTTTATCTATGAGTCCCATATCTCTTGAGAATGATCAATCATCTTGTTATATTATTGATAAAAGTGGGTTTGAAAGTTTTGATCCCATTATTTTTGAGCTTGATAAAAATTATGTGTTTATGGATCATGAAAAGCATGCTTTATATGATAGCTATATTGTTGAGTTTGTTCATGATGCTAGTGGAAATTATTATGAGAGAGGAAAATATGGTTGTAGAAATTTGCATGGTACTAAACCACCTCTCTATATGCTGAAATTTTTGAAGTTACTCTTGTTTTATCTTCTTATTCTTGTCATTTTGTTCTTCATGAATTTATTTTTGTACAAGATTCCTATGCATAGGAAGTGGGTTAGACTTAAATGTGTTTCTTATTTGCTTTTAATGCTCTCTTTTGCTTCAACTCTTATTTCTTGCGAGTGCATCATTAAAACTGCTGAGCCCATTTTAATGGCTATAAAGAAAGCACTTCTTGGGAGATAACCCATGTGTTTATTTTGCTACTGTTTTGTTGTGTCTTGGAAGTTGTTACTACTGTAGCAACCTCTTCTTATCTTTATTTTATTGCAATTTTGTGCCAAGTGAAGTCTCTAATAGAAGATTCTAGATTTGGATTTCTGCGCAGAAACAGATTTCTTGCTGTCACGAATTTGGGTAGGATTCTCTGTAGGAAACTCAGAAAAATCTGCCAATTTACGTGAGTGATCCTCAGATATGTACACAACTTTCATTAGTTTTGAGTTTTCTTATTTGAGCAACGGAAGTACCTCTTAAAAATTCGTATTTACTGGCTGTTCTGTTTTGACAGATTCTGTCTCTGTTTTTTGCATTGTCTCTTGTGGACTTTAAGTGAGGCTTTCTAGACGTGGACAGCTGTAGCTAATGTTTTATTGAGTTCTTGCAATGTGTCACTACAGGACTAAAGTGGATTAAAGTTTTTTGAGTACTAACCCCTCTAATGAAGTTTATGAGAAGTTTGGTGTGAAGAAAGTTTTCAAGGGTCAAGAGAGGAGGATGATATATGATCAAGAAGAGTGAAAAGTCTAAGCTTGGGGATGCCCCCGTGGTTCATCCCTGCATATTTCAAGGAGACTCAAGCGTCTAAGCTTGGGGATGCCCAAGGCATCCCCTTCTTCATCAACAACTTATCAGGTCACCTCTAGTGAAACTATATTTTTATTCGGTCACATCTTATGTGCTTTACTTGGAGCGTCTGTGTGTTTTTATTTTTATTTTTGTTTGAATAAGATCGAATCCTAGCAATCCTTGTGTGGGAGAGAGACACGCTCCGTTTTTTCATATGAACACTGGTGTTCTTCGTTTTACTTTTAATGTTCATGACAAAAGTTGGAAGCTATTGCACTTATTGTTATTTGGTTGGAAACAGAAAATGCCTCATATTGTCTTGGATAATTTGATACTTGGCAATTGTTTTGAGCTCTCAAGTAGATCAAGTTTAAGCTCTTACATCATGTAGTTTAAACCTATTAGTGGAGAACTACCGTAGAGCTTGTTGAAATTTGGTCTGCATGATTGGTCTCTCTAAGGTCTAGATATTTTATGGTAAAAGTGTTTGAGCAACAAGGAAGACAGTGTAGAGTCTTATAATGCTTGCAATATGTTCTTATGTAAGTTTTGTTGTACCGGTTTATACTTGTGTTCGCTTCAAACAACCTTGCTAGCCAAAGCCTTGTACTGAGAGGAAATGCTGCTCGTGCTTCCAAACCCCTGAAAACCAAGTTATTCCAGAGTGTCCACCATAAATACCTATGCATGGCATTTCAAACCATTCCAAGTAAATTCTCATGTGCTACCTTTAAACCTTCAAAATACTTCTAATTTGTGTTGATGTTTTATAGCTCATGAGGAAATATGTGGTGTTTATCTTTCAATCTTGTCATTTACTCCTGACAGACTTTCATAATGGACTAGTGGCATATCCACGTATCCAATAATTTTGCAAAAAGAGCTGGCAACGGGGTTCCCAGCCCCATTTAATCAACTTTCATTAATAATTCTCTTCACATGTTTTGCCCTGATTCATCAGTAAGCAACTTAATTTTGCAAATAGACACTCCTTCATGGTATGTGAATGTTGGAAGGCACCCGAGGATTCGGTTAGCCATGGCTTGTGTAAGCAAAAGGTTGGGAGGAGTGTCAACCATAAAACTAAAACTAAAGTACATGTGTAAACAAAAGAGAAGAGGGATGATCTACCTCGCTGGTAGAGATAACGTCCTTCATGGGAGCCGCTCTTGAAAGTCTGGTTGATAAGGGGGTTAGAGTGCCCACTACCATTCGTTGACAACAACAAACACCTCTCAAAACTTTACTTTTATGTTCTCTATATGATTTCAAAACTTAAAAAGCTCTAGCACATGATTTAATCCCTGCTTCCCTCTGCGAAGGGCCTTTCTTTTACTTTATGTTGAGTCAGTTTACCTACTTCTTTCTATCTTAGAAGCAAACACTTGTGTCAACTGTGCATTGATCCTTACATACTTGCTTATTGCACTTATTATTCTACTTTGTGTTGACAATTATCCATGAGATATGCATGTTGAAAGTTGAAAGCAAGCTGCTGAAACTTATATCTTCCTTTGTGTTGCTTCGATGCTTTTACTTTGAATCTATTGCTTTATGAGTTAACTCTTATGCAAGACTTTTGATGCTTGTCTTGAAAGTACTATTCATAAAAAGTTTTGCTATATGTTATCTATTTGTTAGCAACTATAGATCATTGCCTTGAGTCACTGCATTCATCTCATATGCTTTACAATAGTATGATCAAGGTTATGTAAGTAGCATATGTCACTACAGAAATTATTCTTTTTATCGTTTACCTACTCGAGGGCGAGTAGGAACTAAGCTTAGGGATGCTTGATACGTCTCCAACGTACCTATAATTTCTGATGTTCCATACTTGTTTTATGACAATACCTACATGTTTTGCTCGCACTTTATAATGTTTTTATGCATTTTCTGGAACTAACCTATTAACAAGATGCCGAAGTGCCAGTTCCTGTTTTCTGCTGTTTTTTGTTCCAGAAAAGCTGTTCGGGCAATATTCTCGGAATTCGACGAAACGAAGACCAAACATCATAATTCACCGAGACGGACCAGGACACCGAAGGAGAGTCGGAGGGGAGGCCTGGGGACCCCAGACCACAAGGCGGCGCGGCCTGAAAGGGGGGCGCGCCAGCCTATGGTGTGGGCCTCCCAGGCGCCCCCTTGCGCCGCCTCTTCGCCTATAAGACCCCTCGCGACCTAAAACCTCGATACCAATTGACGAAACTCCAGAAAGACTCCAGGGGCGCCGCCGCCATCGCGAAACTCCAATTCGGGGGACAGAATCTCTGTTCCGGCACGCCGCCGGGATGGGGAAGTGCCCCGGAAGCCATCTCCATCGACGCCACCGCCTCCATCATGCTCCGTGATTAGTTCCCCCATGGACTACGAGTTCTAGATGTAGCTAGTCGGAACTCTCTCCCCCATGTACTTCAATACAATGATCTCATGAGCTGCCTTACATGATTGAGATTCATCTGATGTAATCGGTGTTGTGTTTGTTGGGATCCGATGGATTGTTACTATAAATTTTATGTAGTTATTGTTGCTGCAATCTTGTTGTGTTTAATGCTTGTCACTAGGGCCCGAGTGGCATGATCTTAGATTTAAGCTCTATACTTATTGCTTAGATTGTATCTACAAGTTGTTTGCACATGTCTATGTCCGGAACCCGAGGCCCCAGAGTGACAGCAACTGGGATAACTGGAGGGGAAGGCTTAATTAGGTATGAGGATCACATGTTTTCACCAAGTGTTAATGCTTTTCTCCGGTGTTCTATTAAAAGGAGTACCTTAATTGCCAGTAGATTCCCTTGAGGCCCGGCTGCCACCGGCTGGTTGGACAAAAGATGTTGTACAAGTTTCTCATTGCGAGCACGTATGACTATATATGGAAAACATGCCTACTTGATTAATAATCTTGATGTTCTGCTTTAATGCTATTTCAATCCTATCAATTGCCCAACTGTAATTTGTTCACCCAACACTTGTTATTGGAGAGTTACCACTAGTGTAGATAGCTGGGAACCCCGGTCCATCTCTCATCATCATATACTCGTTACTACATGTCATTGGAAGTAGTATCAACTATTTTCTGGTGCCATTGCCTCTGTGTTACTATTACTGTTGCTGTGTTACTGTTACTACTGCTCTCATATTACTGCTGTTTTCACATCACCCCTGTTACTAGTGCTTTTCCAGGTGCAGCTGAATTGACAACTCAGTTGTTAAGGCTTATAAGTATTCTTTACCTCCCCTTGTGTCGAATCAATAAATTTGGGTTTTACTTCCCTCGAAGACTTTTGCGATCCCCTATACTTGTGGGTTATCAGGTGTATTTTCAGTTAAATCTTTGTACTTGGATCTTATGAACGGTCATACTAGATTTCTGCGTAAGTATCTTTGGAAGATCAAAATTCCGCTGAACATAATTTTTTTCATGTGGTTCCTAAATAATAAGGTGCTGTTAACTAAAGATAATTTGATAAAGAGAAAATGGACGGGTTGTCAAAAATGTTGTTTCTGTGATGAGAATGAGACTACAGACCACTTGTTCATCTCATGTCCGTTCGCAAAACTAATTTGGAGGATGGTTTTCTTCTCTTATAATATTCCTCCTCCATACAACGTTACTAATATGTTCGGTATTTGGTTGAATGGAGTGAATAAGAAAGATAAAGAACATATATGTATTGGTGTTTCTGCCATTTGCTGGTCGATATGAACTAGTAGAAATGATATTATTTTAATAAACAGAAGGGAACCAATTTTTTGCAGGTTATTCTTCGTGCGGCGTATTGGATACAGCTATGGGCATATCTACTTCTGGAGGAGCAGCGGGATACTATGACTACTGGATGCAACCATCTATTGACGGTCACACAGGATTGCTATTTCCAGGCTACTGGATGGCGGCATATTAGAAGAATTGAAGATGGATAGTCTTTGTATTCTTTTTATCTTTGTTTGGCTGGTCCTTGTCGCGACCTTGGATACTGCATGATTGTAATAAGTATACACTGCGAACAATTTTTAATAAATGATATGGGTGTGTGCATCGGTGATGTTCAGGCCGGAGCTATGCTCCCATATCGAAAAAAAAGTAGTAGGTTGACAGTCAAGAAGTGCAGTATACATTGACTTGCCGCTATGGCGCTATGAGTGCCGAATATACTTCCAGAACAATGCTGAATATGTCTTCTATGTCTTCGAGCGAATGCAAATCTAGGATGATCACAAGTTCGGAAATAAAACAACAAAACTACCTGCTATACCATTTCTCTTACTGACTGGATCTCATGTGCAGGATGCGGATTTGGAGTAGGCTTCAACAAAATTATCAGACATAACTCTCTCCCACTCTACTCTTCCCTCCCGTCTCTAAGTCCTACATCGATGCTTCAGGGGCCAAACGTGTAAAAGCTTCGATGTCAGCATTTCATTGATAATGCTACAACAACTACTAATCTGAAGGTGTCCTGCACGATGTAAAATCTGTCAGCCTCCTGTCAGGGATGCATCTTGTTAATTTGCTGGAGATAGACAAATGGAACCATTGAGAGCTCTTGGCTGCTGCATGTTCTTGTCAATATCTGCTACCCACTACAGCGTAAGAATCTATAAAATGAGAAGTCCATAAGCTAACAATAGATACTGTCAGAAGCAACATGAAGTAATCAGATCGAGAGCATGTCAAATACGGGACGGGATCCTCTAACGTTAAGGTTTAAAGTCAGGTAAGCTACAGTATGCTGACTTCTCTTCATCTAAATTATATGATTAAGTCCAAAACAACATAAATTATTCTACACAATACTAATTTATGTTATGCAACCAGAGTAATTACATATAGACAAAATTATGGTGTAGTAAAATTTAGTTAAAATTTTAATATCTACAGTAATTGTCTACAGTAATTAATTACATCACATAACTATGGTACTAATGCTACTTTGCCCTGACTTTACTTCATTCTTTTCCCTGACTTTGCTCCTCCACGTTAGAGGAGCCGGTTCCGTCAAATACGTTCTAGTGGCGGATCCATGAGGAAGTAAACTTTCAGTTTGAAGGTCAATGAGCACATGTCCTACCCTAAGGTTGTGGATATATACTTGATAAGGGGGGTCCCAACTAGATCCTTCTAGAGTGTTGCCCGACCTTTCACAGCGAGAATCCGGTAGATAGAATCCTCCCAACAACGCGATGAACGTAGCCTGAAGAAGAGGGAACGAATCCAGCAAGCAACAGATCGATGAACGATACGCCTCAAACCTTGAGCTAGACAATCCTTGATGAACACAAGAACCTTCGCATCGGATATAATAGATAAACGACAGCGCCGTACCCTGGAGGGATGATACACGTGAACACACGCAATGGGGAAAACCCTAATCTTTAGTCTAAACTTGTCTATCTAAACCCTAGCCATCCCTCCACCTTATATGAGGGGGAGGTGGCCGGCCAGCCCTTGCTGGGCTGGGGCGCCCCACTATGGGCTTAACCCTAGACTCAGACAGGCCCAAGTCAAACAGACACAACTTAAACCCTGGATGGCCCACCACATGACCTGGCTACATTATTCCCTAATAATAACACTAAGATATAATAATGGTACAACCTTAGACTTAATCCTCGTATCAATGACTGTCATAGTGTACCAGGCCTGGATATCTGTATCATCCTCCCCTTCTTCAAGAAGCGTTGTCCCCAACGCGTGAGGGTCTTCTGGAAAAAGGTGACGTGATATGAACATGACACGTCTTCGTCGTCCTCAAGTCTTGCTTGCCCTCCACACCACATCCTCCCTCGCGACCTGCTTGACTTGATACATCACTTGGCGCCTCCTTTCTTCTCCACATGAGCTTGGACTTCGGCGTCAATACCTTCTTCTTGCGAGGTTTTGATGGACCCCTGTGTCGCTGAACATGACCCTGCACAAGATGTGTAATGCCTGGGCCACATAAATGTCTCACACGTCCATCCTTGCCTCGATGCATCCGCGGTGTCGCGGAAAACTGGACTGCAGTACTCCTAGCACGGTAGTGCCGCTGCCCACTGTCTCCACTGACGCGCTCACCTCCCACTCCTCCCACGCGCATCTGCGCCACATGTGCTGAAACATCATCAGCACAAACATCATCAGTCTGTATACTGGCATCAATACAAACTGGAACTGTAGCACATGCTGCAACATCCACATCAACAACAAGTGTAGCTTCATCCAGCTTGTCACCAACAAGAACTGGCTTGTCATCTACAGGCATGGCTGAAACATCACCAACATCAATGCTCGGAAGATCATTCACCTCTTGCTGCACTGTAGGCTTGTGCAACTTCTCCTTACGCACCACTAACTCCACATCGTACTTGATATGATCATCACCCATAGGCTTCAAAGTCTGTTGTTTGCCACCATGCAGAAAAGAATATGTATTTGCTCGCCCAACATGTGTCACATTGCGATCATACTGCCAAGGACGCCCAAGTAGCAATCCACACACCTCCAATGGCAACACATCGCACTCTATCTCATCAACATAGTCATCAACTGTAAATGGCACATGCACCTTGTGAGTAATCTTTAGCATACCACAGCTATTCAACCACTCAAGACGTTTAGGTTTAGGAAGACGCCATGTAGACAACCCCAATGTTGCCACCATCGTCTTGCTAATGCCATTAGTATAGCTACCACCATCAAGCCTTGCCCTTGATAATGCATTGAGTCTGAAACAAACTCCATCGCTGACCCTTGTCAACTGTCTTGCAAGCATCATCTTGTACCTTCTTGAGTTGCATATTCAGCCCGCTCAATGGTACATCCTCCTCAACGATCCACGGTAGTGCTCTTGGTATCGAGCCAGGTTTCCTCTCCTCGGTGGTATCCGTCTTCGGAACAACCTCCTCGACGGTAGTGTTAGACCACACCACCTCCTTTGTAGGAGACGGAATAGACATAGCCATAGCTTCCTTGGAACATAGCTGCAACCTCGCGCCAACCTCAGCCGACGGTGACACAACCCGAAGTGGCTGTTTGAGGGTCTTCACATGCATTGTAGGCTTGTTACCAAACACAAAACACATACGTAAGAATTCCCGAAAATCAAACCAAGTTGCATCCATAATGCCCTTCACACGCATCTCCTTGTTCCACCAACTGTGTATCTCTTCATCCACATGATGAACAGCAAGTGCCAACCGTGTAGAACCATCCAAGAACTCATAAATACCACACCTTTGCAAACCCTGGTGTATCTGACCTTCCCACAACTCATAATCTGAAACTGATGCATAATGATGAAGTGTCCACTTGACCTTAGTCTCAGCAAATGACACACCGTGTAATATATCAAGAAAATCATTAAAAAAATCTCCAGACCGTTTGCCTGAAACACACCGCTTCCCATGAAAATCACCAGGAAATGACAGCACCCCGGAAGAATACGCCGGAAACAAAGCATCAGCAGCAGCAACGGCTGGCCCGGCACAGTACCCGGTTGGACCGGCCTGGGCACCTGCTGAACCGGTCTAGGGTCCAGTTGGACCGGCCTGGACGCTGGTTGGTCCGGCCCAGGGCCCGGTCTGATCGGCCTGGACGCCGGCTGGAGCGGCCGACTCCCATGGACTTGGCCCGGCTGGCACCGGCCTGGGGTGCCCGGCCTGGGCCCCTGATACGCGTGAGACACACGTCCGTTGGGAACCCCAAGAGGAAGGTGTGATGCGTACAGCAGCAAGTTTTCCCTCAGTAAGAAACCAAGGTTATCGAACCAGTAGGAGTCAAGGAACACGTGAAGGTTGTTGGTGGCGGAGTGTAGTGCGGCGCAACACCAGGGATTCCGGCGCCAACGTGGAACCTGCACAACACAATCAAAGTACTTTGCCCCAACGTAACTGTGAGGTTGTCAATCTCACCGGCTTGCTGTAAACAAAGGATTAGATGTATAGTGTGGATGATGATGGTTGTTTGCGAAGAACGAGTAAAGAACGAGTTTGCGATGGATTGTATTTCAGATGTAAAGAATTGGACCGGGGTCCACAGTTCACTAGTGGTGTCTCTCCCATAAGATAAACAGATGTTGGGTGAACAAATTACGGTTGGGCAATTGACAAATAAAGAAGGCATAACAATGCACATACATATATCATGATGAGTACTATGAGATTTAATCGGGGCATTACGACAAAGTACATAGACCGCTATCCGGCATGCATCTATGCCTAAAAAGTCCACCTTCGAGGTTACCATCCGAACCCCTTCCAGTATTAAGTTGCAAACAACGAGACAATTGCATTAAGTATGGTGCGTAATGTAATCAACACAAATATCCTTAGACAAAGCATCGATGTTTTATCCCTAGTGGCAACAGCACATCCACAACCTTAGAACTTTACGTCACTCGTCCTGCATTCAATGGAGGCATGAACCCACTATCGAGCATAAATACTCCCTCTTGGAGTCACAAGTATCAACTTGGCCAGAGCCTCTACTAGCAACGGAGAGCATGCAAGAACATAAAGAACATATATGATAGATTGATAATCAACTTGACATAGTATTCAATATTCATCGGATCCCAACAAACACAACATGTAGGATTACAAATAGATGATCTTGATCATGATAGGCAGCTCACAAGATCTAACATGATAGCACAATGAGGAGAAGACAACCATCTATCTACTGCTATGGACCCATAGTCCAGGGGTGAACTACTCACACATCGATCCGGAGGCGATCATGGCGATGAAGAGCCCTCCGGGAGATGATTCCCCTCTCCGGCAGGGTGCCGGAGGCGATCTCTCGAATCCCCCGAGATGGGATTGGCGGCGGCGTCTCTGGAAGGTTTTCCGTATCGTGGCTCTCGGTACTGGGGTATTTGTGACGAAGGCTTTAAGTAGGCGGAAGGGCGGAGTCGGAGGAGTCACGGGGGCCCCACACGCTAGGGCCGCGCGGCCCCCCTCTAGGCCGCGCCGCCCTAGTGTGGCGGCGCCCCGTGGCCCCACTTCGTATCTCCCTCGGTCTTCTAGAAGCTTCGTGGAAAAATAGGCCCGTGGGCGTTGATTTCGTCCAATTCCGAGAATATTTCCTTACTAGGATTTCTGAAACCAAAAATAGCAGAAAACAGCAACTGGCTCTTCGGCATCTCGTCAATAGGTTAGTGCCGGAAAATGCATAATAATGACATATAATGTGTATAAAATATGTGAGTATCATCATAAAAGTAGCATGGAACATAAGAAATTATAGATACGTTTGGGACGTATCAAGCATCCCCAAGCTTAGTTCCTACTCGCCCTCGAGTAGGTAAACGATAACAAAGATAATTTCTGAAGTGACATGCTATCATAATCTTGATTATACTATTGTAAAGCATATGAGATGAATGCAGCGATTCGAAGCAATGGCAAAGATAATGAGTAAACAAATGAATCATATAGCAAAGACTTTTCATGAATAATACTTTCAAGACAAGCATCAATAAGACTTGCATAAGAGTTACTCATAAAGCAATAAATTCAAAGTAAAGGCATTGAAGCAACACAAAAGAAGATATAAGTTTCAGCAGTTGCTTTCAACTTCAACATATGTATCTCATGGATAATTGTCAACACAAAGTAATATAACAAGTGCAATAAGTAAACATGTAAGAATCAATGCACATAGTTGATACAAGTGTTTGCTTCTAAGATAGAAAGAATAGGTAAACTGACTCAACAATAAAGTAGAAGATAGGCCCTTCGCAGAGGGAAGCATGGATTACTATTTTTGTGCTAGAGCTTTTCATTTTGAAAACAAGAAACAATTTTGTCAACGGTAGTAATAAATCATATGTGTTATGTATAAGACATCCTATAAGTTGCAAGCCTCATGCATAGTATACCAATAGTGCTCGCACCTTGTCCTAATTAGCTTGGATTAACATGGATTATCATTGCATAGTGATGCGTGTAGTTGACACGTCCGTTGGGAACCCCAAGAGGAAGGTGTGATGCGCACAGCGGCAAGTTTCCCTCGGTAAGAAACCAAGGTTTAATCGAACCAGTAGGAGTCAAGAAGCACGTTGAAGGTTGATGGCGGCGGGATGTAGTGCGGCGCAACACCGGAGATTCCGGCGCCAACGTGGAACCTGCACAACACAACCAAAGTACTTTGCCCCAACGAAACAGGTGAGGTTGTCAATCTCACCGGCTTGACAGTAACAAAGGATTAACCGTATTGTGTGGAAGATGATTGTTTGCGTAGAAACAATAAAACAAGTATTGCAGTAGATTGTATGCGATGTAAAGAATAGGACCGGGGTCCACAGTTCACTAGAGGTGTCTCTCCCATAAGATAAAAGCATGTTGGGTCAACAAATTACAGTCGAGCAATTGACAAATAGAGAGGGCATAGCAATGCACATACATGACATGATAAATATAGTGAGATTTAATTGGGCATTACGACAAAGTACATAGACCGCTATCCAGCATGCATCTATGCCTAAAAAGTCCACCTTCAGGTTATCATCCGAACCCCTTCCGGTATTAAGTTGCAAAACAACGAGACAATTGCATTAAGTATGGTGCGTAATGTAATCAATAACTACATCCTTAGACATAGCATCAATTTTTTATCCCTAGTGGCAACAGCACATCCACAACCTTAGAACTTTCTGTCACTGTCCCAGATTTAATGGGGGCATGAACCCACTATCGAGCATAAATACTCCCTCTTGGAGTTAAGAGCAAAAACTTGGCCAGAGCCTCTACTAATAACGGAGAGCATGCAAGATCATAAACAACACATAGGTAATAACTTGATAATTAACATAACATAGTATTCTCTATCCATCGGATCCCGACAAACACAACATATAGTATTACGGATAGATGATCTTGATCATGTTAGGTAGCTCACAAGATCCAACAATGAAGCACAATGAGGAGAAGACAACCATCTAGCTACTGCTATGGACCCATAGTCCGAGGGTGAATTACTCACTCATCACTCCGGAGGCGACCATGGCGGTGAAGAGTCCTCCGGGAGATGAATCCCCTCTCCGGCGAGGTGCCGGAGGAGATCTCCAGAATCCCCCGAGATGGGATTGGCGGCGGCGGCGTCTCAGTAAGGTTTTCCGTATCGTGGCTCTCGGTACTGGGGGTTTCGCGACGAAGGCTATTTGTAGGCGGAAGGGCAGGTAAAGAGGCGGCACGAGGGGCCCAGACGACAGGCCGGCGCGGCCAGGGCCTGGGCCGCGCCGCCCTGGTGTCTGGCCACCTCGTGGCCCCACTTCGACTCTCCCTCGGTCTTCTGGAAGCTTCGTGGCAAAATAGGACCCTGGGCGTTGATTTCGTCCAATTCCGAGAATATTTCTTTACTAGGATTTCTGAAACCAAAAACAGCAGAAAACGGCAATCGGCTCTTCGGCATCTCGTTAATAGGTTAGTGCCGGAAAATGCATAAATACGACATATAATGTGTATAAAACATGTAGATATCATCAATAATGTAGCATGGAACATAAGAAATTATCGATACGTCGGAGACGTATCAGCATCCCCAAGCTTAGTTCTACTCGTCCCAAGCAGGTAAAACGATAACAAAGATAATTTCTGGAGTGACATGCCATCATAACCTTGATCATACTATTGTAAGCATATGTAATGAATGCAGCGATCAAAACAATGGTAATGACATGAGTAAACAAATGAATCATAAAGCAAAGACTTTTCATGAATAGTACTTCAAGACAAGCATCAATAAGTCTTACATAAGAGTTAACTCATAAAGCAATAAATCAAAGTAAGGTACTGAAGCAACACAAAGGAAGATTAAGTTTCAGCGGTTGCTTTCAACTTGTAACATGTATATCTCATGGATAATTGTGAACATAGAGTAATATAACAAGTGCAATATGCAAGTATGTAGAAATCAATGCACAGTTCACACAAGTGTTTGCTTCTTGAGGTGGAGAGAAATAGGTGAACTGACTCAACATAAAAGTAAAAAGAATGGTCCTTCAAAGAGGAAAGCATCGATTGCTATATTTGTGCTAGAGCTTTTATCTTGAAAACATGAAACAATTTTGTCAACGGTAGTAATAATGCATATGAGTTATGTAAATTATATCTTACAAGTTGCAAGCCTCATGCATAGTATACTAATAGTGCGCGCACCTTGTCCTAATTAGCTTGGACTACCGGATCATCGCAATACACATGTTTTAACCAAGTGTCACAATGGGGTACCTCCATGCCGCTTGTACAAAGGTCTAAGGAGAAAGCTCGCATTTTGGATTTCTCGCTTTTGATTATTCTCAACTTAGACATCCATACCGGGACAACATGGACAACGAGATAATGGACTCCTCTTTAATGCATAAGCATGTGGCAACAATTAGTATTCTCATATGAGATTGAGGATATATGTCCAAAACTGAAACTTCCACCATGATTCATGGCTTCGGTTAGCGGCCCAATGTTCTTCTCTAACAATATGCATGCTCCAACCATTAAGGTGGTAGATCTCTCTTACTTCGAGACAAGACGGACATGCATAGCAACTCACATGATATTCAACAAAGAATAGTTGATGGCGTCCCCAGGAACATGGTTATCGCACAACAAGCAACTTAATAAGAGATAAAGTGCATAAGTACATATTCAATACCACAATAGTTTTTAAGCTATTTGTCCCATGAGCTATATATTGTAAAGGCGAATGATGGAATTTTAAAGGTAGCACTCAAGCAATTTACTTTGGAATGGCGGAGAAATACCATGTAGTAGGTAGGTATGGTGGACACAAATGGCATAGTGGTTGGCTCAAGGATTTTGGATGCATGAGAAGTATTCCCTCTCGATACAAGGTTTAGGCTAGCAAGGTTATTTGAAACAAACACAAGGATGAACGGTGCAGCA